>NC_139944.1:26341012-26466012 GCF_963454915.1 Gymnoscopelus microlampas | reverse complement strand
AGTGGAAAGTAGCCAGGTCTGTGTGTGATGTCTGAGGTCTAGGCAGCTTTCTGCCATGAACCACTCCGCGCTTCTCCTCAATTTCTCCTCCACAGCATTTCTACCCCCCCACCCCAATTTAGTCATTATGCCAATTATTTCCTCCCCACACACATTTTGTGTGTGTCGTCACTACTGTTGTCCTACTGACAACAGGAGCCCTGACCGGGAGGACGTAGAGCCTTCGTCCTACTCCTCCCGCCCAACACTCCCTGCCCCCAGCCCGTAGGAATACGTGCAAAGCCACAACCTCCGTGGTGGTGGGCAGGGACTTTACCACTGCACCACCCAAGCTACCTCCACTGCATTTCTGATCACACAAATCCACCATTGTAACGTTACACGTGTTTACGCATGTTTTTCTTTTTTTCTTTTCCAAAATGGGCGAGATCAGTCCTGAGCTTACTCACTGTAAGATCACAACCACAGATTTTAACTATTAAAGTGCAGGTCTCCGCCAGGTCTGGTTTCTGAGTGCCAACCCAGCAATAATGGCGGCTCTTCTTCGTGCCATTATTGCGGGATCTCTGTATAAAAGTGTCTAGGGTGTCACATTATGTGCTTTTACAGAATGATTATGCTCTTTACACAAGGCGAGGAGAATGTGGGAGATATTTTACCTCATACAGATAATCAAAGAGCTCGAGAATGGTGAGGAGACTGGCTCCAATGAACAGGCCCATCTGACCCCCGATGTCACCTAGAAAGATAAGTCAATTACAGAATGAAAATCAAAATCTATATATGTATATACAATTTTAGACGCGCACGTGCGCGCACACACACACACACACACACACACACACACACACACACACACACACACACACACACACACACAGCAAATCATCAGTGAACAGAAACCTTGTATCTCCATATTTTTCATAAATTAATGCCCTAATTCGTCGAAGGACTGTAGTGCATAATTATTATAAAAGCAGATCTAGAAGTTCACAATGCATCGACGCTTTGTGAGCTTGTAGATCGGCTATTTTGACTATTTTAGAAAATTTGACATGGCCCAAAATAGGGATGCCAGGTTGAAAGTGGTTAAAAGGGTCTGTGGGTTTTATAAATATTTAACCAATGAAAAGTATTAACAAGAGCTTAAGAGACTAAATAATAACTACATTGGAACACAGGTTATTTTTTCAATCTCCTGAAAAGTAAAAGGTTTAGACATAAAAGGTGTCCACCCGACACCTCGATATACGTCTAATAATATATTGTCACTGTCTGTTGGAAACCTCATACTGTGCGCCCAAAACCGTTCCTTTTTTAATATTATTTAAAAAACCTTTTAAAACTGTGAAAATATAGCTGCAAGCTCACAACGACATGTTGTGAGCTTGTAGATCTGATATTTTCACAACTTTTGTGTGACTCTCTTGTTTGATGAAGTAGGGCATTAATTCACAGAAAAAAACATAAAAAGCTGAAATATGGTTTCTGCCCGACAGCGACGATATATAAAAAAATGACTGCATATAATATAGCTATATTCTGTTTCATATGCCCATATTCAGTGACCAGAAATGTATGAAATTAAAGAAACATGTGTCGAAAGG
Organism: Gymnoscopelus microlampas; assembly: GCF_963454915.1. Taxonomy (NCBI): domain Eukaryota; kingdom Metazoa; phylum Chordata; class Actinopteri; order Myctophiformes; family Myctophidae; genus Gymnoscopelus; species Gymnoscopelus microlampas. The sequence goes on along the minus strand of NC_139944.1, from coordinate 26,464,405 downwards.
CAAAAGACAGATTAATACATCAACTCTACCTCCACTGAGACATGGCTGCCAATTACAAAAGCAGCAGCAGCTGCGATACTGTCACTCTGGATGAAAAGCATCTATCAAACTGCATATTGCATCATCTATTCTTAAGTACACACTTGGCAGCGATTTCCTTACCAAGAAGGCCCGCCAGCTCGTACGCTTTCTTCTGCTCAATGGTCTCGTAGTTCAGGGCTTCAAAGAAGATGTCCAACACCAGAATGTTATCACTGCGAACAGACGTCAAACAAGCGCACAAACATTGCAGTCGTTTAGAATCAAAAGGGAAAATATGACAGGTGTGTTTTGTTATTTCCACAACCTGTGACTTCAGTGAAGAGAAAGAGGATTATATTTTGTGGTCCTGGGGTAAGGCAAAATAATTCATTTCTGAATATCCAATGTAGTCGGAGGATGAAAGAACTGCTTATCAGTCTTTCATCTGTCAACAATGCAATATCTGTACCAAGTACCAGTATTACACCAATAGTGATCTATTGAAATATTTGACCCCAGCGCCTGCTGTTTAAATCTTCAAGATTAATCTGATCCAGTATGGGTTAAATTAAACCATCCGGTCCACCCGAGATACATGAAACATGACTTATGCCTGATTTATACAGGGTTGCACATCATGTCACTCACCGAAATGAGCCTATCTATAAGCTAACAACACATTGCCGCGTGACACCTTGTGAGCTTGTAGATCTGCTATCTTCACACCTGTTCTCTATCTTCTTTTCTCATTCATAAGCACATGCGCACATGCTTACACACATAAAGAGCCTGAACTACATTTGACACATAAAGTTTACTTGAACATAATTTTGTGTTTATTGATATAACTTGTGTGAAAACAAAACTTGTACAATTCTTCCTCTGTATTCATATTTTACTTTATTTTTTTACTTTCTTTTGATTCTGTATATGTCCTTATTTAATTTGGTTGATTTGGACAACACAGTTTCAGAATTTTATGATAGAGCTATATCAATGCGATAGCGGATTTTGTAATAATATAAATGTAATTATATTTGGTCAAATATTACTCCACAACAAGTGAATTTTTAGTCACATTTTCACATGAGTTAAAGTATTATGGTGCGGTCACACCAAACTTTGATTCTGCCTATGAGGGCGGGTCCTGCCAATGCTTTTCAATGGGAACGGAGCGGTTTGTTGCCATTTGCTGGTTTCCGCAAAAAATCGCGGAATTAAAGTTTGGTGTGACCGCACCCTTAGAGCGCGGTTGGTAGCTTGCAGTGCCTTCTGTCCCAATAACCAGTGACGCACCTGTCACTCACTTTCAGGACCCTCCCCGTAGCCTGCACCACCTTCTGTTTTGACGTTGCCAGGCAACCACTGACGCATCTTGGCACCTGTCACTCGCTTTCAAGCCCCTCCCTCCCCGTAGCCCGTAGAATAGCAATCGCTTTGTCTGTAGCCCGGTTACAGCCCGGAGGTGCTGGAGGAGCTCGATAGTCAACCAACCCTGGATTCTCTTGCCCCTGGCACCAGGAAATGATGGCATCCCTGCCGAGGTCTTGAAGTGTCACAAAGACTCCCTCACTATTGAGCTGCACGGAATCCTCTGCCTCTGCTGGAGAGATGGTACAGTGCCCCAAGACATGAGGGATGCTAACATCATCACACCGTACAAAAACAAAGGTGACAGGAGTGACTGTAATAACTACCGTGGCATTTCCCTCCTCAGCACTGTTGGGAAGCTCTTTGCTCGTGTCGCATTGAAGAGGCTCCAAGTACTGGCAGAGAGGGTTTACCCAGAATTGCAGTGCGGATTCCGAGCCAACAGGTCGACCATCGACATGGTCTTTTCCCTCAGGCAGCTACAGGAGAAATGTAGGGAACAAAGGAAGCCACTCTTTGTAGCCTTCATAGATCTCACCAATGCCTTTGATCTGGTCAGTAGGGAAGGCCTCTTCAAGATCCTCCCCAAGATTGGATGTCCACCCAGGCTCTTGTGCTTCATCAAGTCTTTCCACGAAGACACAAAGGGTACAGTGGTCTTTGATGGCTCAACATCACATGCTTCAGCGAGGCATGCCACAACTTCGGACTTACAATTAGCCTGAAAAAAACACAGCTCATGGGACAGGATGTGGACTCACCACCTAACATCAGGATATCCTACTACAGTATGTATTGGAGGTTGTCCACGACTGTACCTGGGTTCAACAATCTCTGACTCGCTCTGTATTGACCAGGAGCTCAACAAGCGCATCGGCAAGGCAGCTACCACCATGTCCAGACTTACAAATAGGGTGTGGACCAACAGTAAGCTGACACAGCAAACCAAGATCCAGGTCTACAGAGCATGTGTCATGAGCACCCTCCTGTATGGCAGTGAGTCCTGGACATTACACACTCGGCAGGAACGTAGACTTAATGCCTTCCACATGCGCTGCCTTAGACGCATTATGGACATCACCTGGCAAGACAAAGTGCCAAACAACACCGTCCTGGAGAGTGCTGGAATCCCCAGCATGTACAGCACTCTGAAAAAGAGACGCATGCGCTGGCTCGGTCATGTGGTGAGGATGGATGATGAACGGATTCCCCGGGATCTCCTCTATGGAGAATTAGTTCAGGGAAAACGTCCCATAGGTAGACCTAAACTGCGCTACAAAGACATCTGCAAGAGAGACCTGAAGGCCCTGAACATCGACCTGGACACCTGGGAAGCTGCAGCATTAGATCGAACGGCTTGGAAACGGATCATTCAGGACGGTCTCTTCAAGTTTGAACAGACCGTCCTGAATGATCAAGTTTGAAGAGACGCTTGCCCAGCAGTCCGTGGCGAAGAGACTGAGGCGAAAAAATGAGGCCCAAAGCCAGACAGACAGACCAGCATAAGTCTTCCCCTGTGTGAAGTGTGGAAGGGAATGTAAATCCTGCATAGGTCTGTTCAGCCACACCCAACACTGCACCAGGAGCAGTGGAGCCACTGTCCGGGGCGCGACTCCATAGTCTCTCGAGACTGACGGATGCCAATGATCTTTATCAAACTAGATCTCAGGTGTAGCATCTCCTCTTCCTTGCTTTATTGGAAGGGGAGATCAAACAGCAACAAGCTAAAAAAAATAAAAAAAATAAAAATACTTTGGGTTCATGAGACTCTCCGAAATAGGAAACAAGAAGAGGATTATTGGTGACTGGTCCAAGAGCTTCGCTTTGATGATGGAAGGTTCAGATTATATTTTAGAGTGACACAGAACCAGTTTAATGAGCTCCTTGGGACGGTCCACCTTCGACTCACCCGACAGAGGGGGAAAAGCAGCATCTGTCTAGAGCATTTATCTGCTTCAAATAGACATGGTGTATAGAACGCACAACGCAAGGTGTGCGCAACACATGGAAAGATGCGCAAGACAATCGAACCACGCCATTCCCATTGAAAAGCACTGGCAGAATCCACCCTCATAGGTAGAATTAAACTTCGGTGTGACTTAGAGTATTTTTGGGACTATTCAAAAGTACATTTTCTTTTTAATATCAACACATTGCTGTATTGTTTTCACAATTAATTTAAAGAACCTCGTAACTCTATGAAACCACATAATGAATGCACTGCCTTGTGGAACCACTATAAGCTACATAAGCTTAAACGCCTATGAAAACTTCAGCATAGAAATCAAATCAAATCAGCAAAATAATTAGTCAGACAGTGGAATTGCTGTAGATGCAGATTCCTCAGAAAATAAAACAAAGGACAAAGCAATAGGCCTCCTTTAAAATCCCTATAACACTGCTTTCTGTGAGACAAACTTAATAAAGACTGTATTAATTCAAGCAAGCAAAGCTTTTGAACAAGGAAGCATTTATTCATTATGAGCTAACATCAGGGGTGGAAAGTAACTAACCACATGTACTCAAGTACTGTACTTAAGTAATGCTTTTAGGTATTTTTACTTTACCGGTGTAATTCCAATTTTCAATACTTTTACTTCTACTCCACTACATCTCAGAAGCAAATATTGTACTTTTACTCCATTACAATTATTTAGTTACTTGTTACTTTGTATATTAAAATGATTACTACAACACATTAACCACTTCAGCCATATGTACTTAAATTATTTGAAAATAGCCAATTTACAAGTTCACAACAAGGCATCGCATCGCAACATGTTGGGAACTTGTAGATCTGCTATTGTGAAAAGAGTTGTATACATTTTGAAAACTTGTGAAATGAGACATTCGGCACAAAGCGTACTTTTACATTTGGTACTTTAAGTATATTCTGATGCATATAAATTAGTACTTCTTTTTGGTACTACATTTTGAATTCCAGACTTTTACTTGCAACTGTGTATTTCTACATTGTTGCTACTTCTACTTAAGTAAAAAATCAGAGTACTTCTTCCATCACTGGTTATCGTCCACTGACTCCCAGTTATTAAAGGTGAATAGAAGCGCACTGCACCTCTGGAGTAAACCATTAGGTGGGAATGACTTCACTGTAATGTCCGTCTCAAATGAGGTGAAACAGGTCTGTAGTCGTGACAGGTGAGAATTCTCTGCCTGGTCAAACTATTCAAACATGAAGAAGTTCTTATTAAATTCAACAGCTGACTTCCCCCCATCCCCCTGCTGTTATTGTGAAAATGGTGTGGTGGAAACAGTTGGCCAGTCAGATGTGCAGAACACAGACACACAGACACAGACACACACACACACACACACACACACCCACACACACACACACACACACACACACACACACACACAGCTAATGTAAAGTGAACTGCAGCCTAACCTAGAAAAAAGGAAAAAACTAATTGGGCTCTGGCGGTCGGTTGGTGTCGCATTGTTTTTGTTCCCCATAATGCAAATCAATTTGTTTAGTCTCACTAGTCGTGCTACGAGTTAGAATAAAATATATACCAACTGATTAAAATACCAAAAGAAACAAAATGATTATACCAAACTAAAGACATTTTAAACTAGGGGAATCAAGCACAGTGCACTTTGTTCCGGCCGCCTGATGACACACACACACAGCCTGACTAGCTAAGTCAAAATAACTCACCAAAACTCAGGAGATCCAAAAAGAAAAGCCAGGGTGCAGAAAGAACAAGAACATGAAAACGAAAGGAGCAGAGAGGCAATGGCCAATTATCCGGCCAAGAAGTGTGAACCAGGTGAAGCTGAACATGGCAGAGGTGAGGAGCAGAATGGCAAATACAACTTTAGCTCTTTAACTACTTAAACCCTATACTTCATTGACCATGTGTCCCCCACGGCTCTATACTTTGTTTTCTCTGTACACCAGATCTCCTCATTGAAAATGGCTGATCTACACCCTCACAAGGCGTGGATGAGCTGGTAGAACAGCTATTATGTTCAGCTATTATTATGACATGCCCAGAATAGGGATAGCATGTTCACTTTTAAGTAGATTTAAAAAGAAAACACTGCTGCTTTGGCTATTTTACTGGTATTATGCTTGCAATTAGTGAATTGTTAGACCTAAAGTCAGAAGAACAGTTCATTATTTGCAGTAATTTCTTTAATACATTTTTGATTTCACTTTTTGTTTTAAGGTAAAAGAAGGAATATAACTGTCAAGTCTATTTTCAAAGAAAAGGTTTCTCTTTTTTTAAATGATATATGACTCAACCTTTTGTTCTTTATAATCATATATATCATATATAGCGTGTATGCAAAACAGAGCAGGGACTGGACTGTGTGGACAGTGGTGTGCGCACACGTTTACCATTTTGTGATAGTACTGTACCGCCATTCCCTCATGTGAATCATCATAAAGAAAGTATCCCCGGGAAAAAAACACAATAAGGACCCAGCCATAATACATATACACATATACCGGGTACACTAACTAATGCAATTTTTTGCCACAGTGATAGAGAACTAACAGGAGGCAGCTTTATTTCATTATTTCTGACACTCATGGGCATTTCTCCTTGTTTTCCAGGCCAGTCATGCGTAAAGTGTCAGCTGGTAATGTGAATCATTCTTTCTCACTGTCACATTTTCTCATTAGCTGGTGTTTAGGTTAATCTTCACTACATGTGACCAGCTGCTGTCATAAAGACAAGTATGTGCGGATAAATGCGCGTCCATGAGTGAGTCCACGTGTGTAAGTGTGCCTTCATTTGCATGTGCAGTATATATGTGTGTGTGTGTGTGTGTGTGTGTGTGTGTGTGTGTGTGTGTGTGTGTGTGTGTGTGTGTGTGTGTGTGTGTGTGTGTGTGTGTGTGTGTGTGTGAAAGTGCCTTTATTTATTTCCTGTGCATGTTGACGTTGCGTGAGCAAGTATGTGTGTATCTGTGCATGTCACTTGTGCATGTATGTGTAGGCGAGCGGTGCGGTAAGATAGAGACAGCTGCCCCATCACTGTCTCTCTTTGTGGTTCCCGGCAGAAAACTCTGCACACTGTCACACTTCAGTTTCACACCACTAAACATCGCTCAGTCCAGACACTCAAATTCTTCCAGTTAATATTCCACAGTCTGACACTGCTCGGATATGTGGCCAGTCAGAAACAGACGGGGTATTCTCATCCATCCGCAGGGAATTTGAGAACTTTCAAAGCAAAAAAAAAAGGGGGGGGGGGGAGAAGAGCCCCTCTGAGGACAGACATATGGAGCGAGTTATCTTGTCCTCAGTGGCTCCTTGGGAAATGAGAGATAAAAGGATTCTGGCTGTTATTACGCCCTCTCTTCATTTTTCCTGGACTGAACTTTTGCTCTTTCCAGAATATCTGACACAGACACACTGAACGTTTCACTAATTAATCTGATATTATAAAGGTCAGACAAGCAGATTTGTGACCAGGTGGTTATTGATTCTGATCCTCGGGCGGGTGGGGGAAAGTGAAAGAGTAATGCTCTCTCCTCTCTCAGTGCCGGGAATCACAACCAGCATGACTCTATTGCCATGAGGCTCATACAGGGATTTTTTGTTCTGGTGCTACACAGCAAAATTCAGAGCGCTCTGCTACTCAAGTGCATGACACTTAACACTCCTGTGGTTCCACTGACCAGCAGTTGAATACTGGTCTCCATTGTAGACAGCATATCATGCATTGGCTCAGCAAAAACATTTCCTTTTTTAAATGAACAGATTAAGAAAAACTGAAGAAAGTATCTGACTCACGCTATGTACTGTTCTGTCTTGTTGTATTTCTTGGCCAGATACTTGGCTGAGGCTTTGCTGGGGATTTTGACGAAGGACATCTCTTTGCCGTAACGCGTCAGGTTGCATGGCGTCTCACACACACAATAGTCATTGTCTCTCTCCACCAAAAAGTCTAAAAATGGATGGAGGAGGAGGAGAGCCAGGGTGTGAGAGAGATAATGAGAAGAAAATGGAGATGGAGAAAAGAGAGAGAGAGGGACAAAGGCAGAGCGAGAGAGAATGGGTGGAGAGTGAAGAAACAGATACACACAGTCAAATCCAATATTTGAACCTTGAAAACATTTTTACATTTTAAGCATGTCGCCATGAATACACTATCATATCCGAGAGTGCATTGTGGTATATCTGAGAAAGCGTGGGAGGGCTTTATGAAAATAAACCCAGAGGAGTCTCGAGAGGCTCAGAAGTAAATAGGAAACAACGCAGACCGAGACAGCACAGCACAACAGCCAGAGGCTGACACACCAGACGAATGTCTGTCAACACAGCAATGAAAAAGACTAGGAGATCGAAGCCTCCATAATGCATCCGGCTTGGCAGGGCGCTCCACCGACTGGCCGTGTTAGTGCGGGTGAGAGGTCGGCAGAGGAGGGCGACCAATGATCTGTCGCTGCATTAAGGACTCTTACAGGTTGGTCGGGGAACCTGTTCAGCTGGGAGAGGAACTGAGAGGGATAGTTACACCCTATCTGCACTCTCAGGTGAAAAGAAGTGACTGGTGACATAACGTATGTCAGAGGAGACACATGGTTGTCCGCAGACATCCCCAAGACCAGCCAGTAGGGGTCAGCAGTGACAGAGACTACATGGGAAGTGGCATCTACGACTAAATTGTGTGGAAAGTTTAAAATGAAAAAGATGATATAAAAAGAAAATGCAGCAATGAAGAAGAGTTGAGAACAGCCTGGAAGTAATGGACAGAAGACAATTAGGGGAACAAGAAACAGTGGAGCAGATGCGGGATGATCTTAAAGCTGAAAATTGCTCACAACGCATTGCATCGTGACGCATTGTGAGCTTGTAGCGTGTCTATTTTCAACATGCAAATTATAATTGAAGCTCAATGCATTTGGACCTGGGTCTCAGAACAGTGGGACACACACACACATGCATTGAAATTATGCATGCATGCGCTCACACACATGCACCACGTGCAAAAACACATACTCCCTCTTACTTTTTCCGCTCATGAGTCGCCCATGCAACCTTAGGCCACAATGAATATCATGATCTTTCATTGCTTTATGTCGGTCCTATACGCACATGCATGATAACACTTGGCATCCACATGAGTATTGTGGTTATCTACTTACCCAGAGCAGGGTCGGCGCATTCTTTGTATTGCTCCGGGGTGCAGTATGGGGCATCTCCTGCAGACAAGAACAATAAACACAATGGGCCCGATTCACTAAGCTGGTCATAAATAACTTGTAAATAAAGTGACTAAAGGAGGGTGTATTTTCTCTAAGGAAAAACCGACGTGCAATTCACAAAGAGGTGTGTAAATCCCTGATGTGCGGATCACAGTTGTTCCTCATTTTTGCCTGAAGGTCAGAGGCCCGTCCATGTGGAAGATCATTTGCATTGCTCCACACCCCCATTTAAGACCATACAGTTGTTTACACTCAAAGTGTAGTGAGTGAGTGAGTGAGTGAGTGAGTGAGTGAGTGAGTGAGTGAGTGAGTGAGTGAGTGAGTGAGTGAGTGAGTGAGTGAGTGAGTGAGTGAGTGTGTGTGTGTGTGTGTGTGTGTGTGTGTGTGTGTGTGTGTGTGTGTGTGTGTGTGTGTGTGTGTGTGTGTGTGTGTGTGTGTGTGTGTGTGTGTGTGTGTGTGTGTCTGGGCTTGTAATTAATTTGTAAGCTTGTAATTAATTTTGCGTCAGCCTGTCATTAACCTTCTTATCGCAAGTGGATTTTCTTCACACATCTCCTAATTGATTTCATTAACTTTTGTACTTTATCTGCTCCTCTCTCGGTCTATTTTGCACTCATCGTCCCCATCGCCCTCTCCATCTCTCTCTCTGTCTCTCTCCCCTCTCTTTTTTCCGCACGCACGCTCGCAAACCATTCCTCTCGCTCTATCAGGACCACACAGGCAGAAGGCATGTCCGAGATGGAGAGCGAATTACCTCCCAGGTGTTATTATTCATTGTGTTTTGACTCGTGCTCTTTGAAAATCGCCCTAATGATGCGAGGCTAGGGGAGATGAATAGGAACTGAACACAATCGGAGGGGGGGGGGGTCTCTCAAGATATGCCACATTAATCAAGCAGCACAATCACAATAATAGACTGGCCTAATCCCTACCATCGCACACAGCCAGGCTGTGTGTCTGTCTGACCAAGAGACAGCCACAGAATACGAGGTTGATTGGGGAACAAGACAACCCGTGGCATAACAATTATTGTTTAGATGGCAGGGGGTTACAGAGGGCAATCAAACGTTTCCTGTCTGCCAATTGCATGTCAGAGTCCCCATCGGAGATGCTGTGGTCTGATTAGGGATACAGGAGATAGAAAGCAAAAGCCGGCTGTAATCAACCGCGCGAACACAAAGTGAAAATGCTTGAGTTTTCAGTTCCAATGGAGCATGACTATCTCTGATTTTATGCACAGCACTCATGTACTTTTTTCTGTTGTTGAAAATGGAACAGATTCCCAAGGGCTTATCGCAGCTATAGTTACTTCAGCGCTCCATGGGGGATGCCTGCGTCTGTATCAGCAAACATTTCAAGGCCTCCGTCCAACAGGGAGAATGAGGTGGGAGTGGCTGACTGTGGCTTCTACCAAGAGACAGTGGCCCTCATTTATCAACGCGGTGTAGACCAAATAATGGGCGTACGGCGAGATCACCGCAATTTTCGGCATTTATCAATATATCCTGACGTGGGCTTTATCCTACGGTACGCTGAGATCTCACGTCTGGTCGGGACCAGTTGTTGACGTTGGCTGCACCCGTTTATTCCATCCTAGACCTGCGGAGCAGCATTGTTTGACTGTCTGAGAGGCATTGGACACCTAATCCACTCATAAATCTGTATATCTACACTAATAAATAATCCCTGTGAAAATATAACATTTTATAAAGTAATTTAAACAAACTGCTTTAACAGTCATTCAGATAAGATTGTAGATCTGTCTGTATTGAAAATAGCAGATCTACAAGCTCACAAGCCAGCAACGCGTTGTGAGCTTGTAGATCTGCTATTTTCAAAATATACGGGCGCTTTCTGCGAGAGCACTCTTCTGCGCGAGCACCGGTCTAACAGGCGGCGCTGCTGTTATATTTTCATGGCCACCGGGAGATCAGACATTTAACCCATGGTCCAACACACACCAGCCTTCATTCATTAATGTTCTCTCCAGGCTATCTCTCATTAATGCGGAGCGGGACGGGACTCGCCCGTCCGACGGTCCGAGTCTCACTGGGAAATGGGAATAGCCTACATGAGGGCTTTATTTTAGTGTAACTCGAACGCGCACTGCTCGGTATGGGTTAAATACATTAATCTACAAAAGTATTCCATTCATGCCGATGTGATTGGTATCATAATATGTCATTCATGTAGGCTACAAGCCTACGTGACAATACGCTACGGGCGTGTGTGTGTGTGTGTGTGTGTGTGTGTGTGTGTGTGAGAGAGAGAGAGAGAGCGAGCGAGAGAGGCGTGTGCGTGTGCGGCGAGGCCAGCGGGGGGGGGCGGGGGGGGGGCGGCTGTTTCTTATTGGCTTTTCATGTCTTTGGTCGTATTCTGGTTCGTCTTCATGTCGTAAAATCGGGGCGTTTTGAGAATATTTATGGGGTGTGTTATTTAAATGACGCTCGTTTCAGCCGTGACATTTATCAACGCTGGGACCAAGTGTAAGCTCGGATCAGCTGTGTAGGATGCGTTGATAAATGTGACTTCGACGTTGGTGTACGCCGAATATATGGAAAAATATACGGCGGTTTATACGCTGCGTTGATAAATGAGGGCCAGTGTGTCTGCAATCAAAAGAAATCTATAAACCTCATCAGTGAAATTGCATTGCAAGGGTATAGCTTGGGTCCAAGTTTGGGGACCAAGTCCACGGGTTGGGGACGGGACAGCGGTGATTCAGGACGTAGAGTGGCCGTCTGTCTGTCCGTCTCTCGATTCCCGGCTCCTCCTGGCCCTGTGTCGGAGCGTCCTTGAGCAACCCACTGAACCCTAGCTGCATGTTTAGCTCCACTGTCGGTGTGTGAATGTGTGTGAATCAACGGATGGATGGATGAGTGTAACACACACTTGGTGAAGGTGCTATAGAAATGTAACAGGAAAAGCTCATAAAACAGCAGGTGTGTAAATTCCAAATAATATCATTTTCATTTGCGCACCGTCAGCCTTTGCTGTATTTCACCTTCTCCTTTGGTTTGCCGTGCTTTTCTCAAAAAGGTATAGTTTGGCACCTACCAGGCATGTGGACCATTCTGCAGTTGCAGTTCTCCACCAAGTAGCGCGTCTCACAGTCGATGCGGCAGGCCGTGAGACTGTAGCTGCTGAAGAAGTCAGAGTCCATGGGCGTGGACTTGCAGTCGCCCCATGGCGGTGGAAGGTAGGTCAACTGACAAGACAGACAGAAATACACAGTGTAGCAGAACAACAGCGCAGCAGCATTCAGTAAAACATTTATCTCCCAATGGTAACCGATACGGTGGGCCCCTGAGACCTCTGGGCACCTTTTTCTTTTTAAAAGATATTTATTTATTTTACATTTATCTATTTTATAAATGGAGGCCAAATACTTATAGGCCTAATATATTTTTATTAATTACATTTAACACCTAATATTTCTAAAATGGTTACAAATTGATTAAGTTATTTTGTCCAATCTGTATGGTAGAGTAGTATGTTAATTTAATTACCTGTAACCTAGCAACGGCCACTGCCAGCAATAGTAACATTTTATGAAATGTTTTGGACACTGAGAATACTCAATTCTGATTGGCTGGCAGGTGTGCAATATTTTCAGATAACCACACACCTTTTATGGCCTTCAGCATTCTAAATAAAAAGGCCTAATGGCTATTCAAGCGAACATTAGGTTAAATATCCTTTAACATGACATAACATAAACATGGGTTGATATAAACGTGTGTGTGTGTGTGTGTGTGTGTGTGTGTGTGTGTGTGTGTGTGTGTGTGTGTGTGTTCTGTGTGTGTGTGTGTGTGTGTGTGTGTGTGTGTGTGTGTGTGTGTGTGTGTGTGTGTGTGTGTGTGTGTGTGTGTGTGTGTGTGTGTGTGTGTGTGTGTAAACATTTATTTCAAGGTTTAGAAAAAATTAAGTTGAGGAGGCATTATTCTTCAATGTTGATGATCCCTTATTAATGTGTATCGGCTAAGTGCCAATATCCACCGATAAGAGCACCCAGACTATTAGCATCAGCTTCAGTTTGCTACTGAGCACAAATCAATTACAGTACAATGACGTTGCCAAATCTACTGGCTTTGAAAATGTTATGTTTGATGACAATGTACCCAAAAAAGGACCCTGAACAGGTAAAATCAACAGTTTATCCCACTTACAAACCTGGTTACAAGGACCTGGTTGGACTAAAGAGAAAAAAATGAAGGAACAATTTGTTTTCGTGGAATAATCTTTCATAATAAGCTGGTGTCATCATTGTTTTTACATCCGATAATAAATATTGATAATGAAATTGTGGTAAAATCACAATAATACACTCAAGCTCATGCAATACCCTGAGACTTTGGTACTGGTACCGCCAGTGGTGGACAAAGTACTCAACATATAAATAATAGTGAAAATAGCAGATCTACAAGTGCACAATAGCAGTAGATCTGCAATTTTCTCTATATTGGATTTAAAATAGCATAATGTAATAATCCTATTATAATAATACTAAAATAAAATTGACTTAAGAACAGTGTAAGTAAATGTACTTCGTTACTATCCACCACTGTGTGCCACAGTCTCATGGTGTATGATAGTTAGTTCCAACCTTGCATTGTGATTGGCTGAGAAGCATTCTAATGAGTGCCTTGGTCTCCTGATATGGCACTCTGAACGCATCAACCTGTGATACTTGTTCACCTCTCGTGTAAGCTAGCAATGGCTGCCAACTGCTGTTAGTAACACAGTCATTTTCATTTTCTTTCCCTTCAAGTCATAAATATCAGTAATGAAACTGTAGTATAATACCAATAATACACTCAAGGGCGTGCTATACCATGAGATATCAGAACTGATGTGCTGGCACACACCAGCACACCAGTGACAATAATATCTCACAGTATATATATAGCATGCACCTCCAGTGTATTATTGCTTAACCGTATGTCTGGCAGCAACGGTTTCCAAGACAATTTCCTTAACACGGTGCATTAAGTTATTCTTTCGACTCGTTCTACAACAACTGTACTCAGTGTGTGATGGTATCTGTTATAGATGCGGACCACTCCTACTGGCACCACGTGCCTGTAAGTCCTGACTCCTGGAATAAATCCTGTTACAGGTTTCTCTCCTATGTGTCTCAGCCAGACGGTCCCCTTCACTGCCTTTTACTGTCAAAATAATTCACAGAAAAACATCAAGGGGTATAGATTGCACTCTCTTCTGTTGGGAAATACAGCTATACTTTGAGAATAGCTGCAATCTCAACCTTTTACTGCAGGAAACATGTTTTGCCTCTGCCTATCAACAAGACCCTAAGGCAGACAGACTGCATGACGTCTAATCTTTTAAGCACTAGGTGAAGAAACAAATTAAAAACTAAACAAAGTACACTGAAGACAGTGTAGTGTGTGCAACAGTGCGCATATTTAAAAGATGCAAAACAAACATTTTTAAACATGCGTATTAAACTCAGCATTATTTATTACCCATCAAGCACGTGAATGAGGTGCGAAAGACGATGCACTAAATCAAGCAAGCCTTGCGGTGCTGTTTCATCAACTCAAAACCAGTGTGCCACGGAGTACTCCAACTAATTGAACACCACCATGGTAATCGAGGAACCTCTATCACTCAACATTCAAAAAGAGAGCAGCCACTGGCCTCACTGTCCATTAAAGGCTTTGGTTGCAACACTAATAGCTGTGTAACCATGAACATATAGTTCGAGTACATTACATATAACCGTTTACAAGCACGTACACACACTCATGCATGCATGTGCTATCACACACACACACACACACACACACACACACACACACACACACACACACACACACACACACACACACACACACACACACACACACACACACACACACACACACACACACACACTGTGTGTCCTCTACAATGTCATCAGAGGACTAGAATTTTTTGTCTCTTTTGTTTCTACTACAGGACATCTCAGAGAGTCATGGCAAATATAAAAGCCAATAGAGCCGGACACACCATGTGATGAGGTCCATTAAGTGCATTTCTTATGTATCCAAATCATCATCTGCAACATACTCTGAAGAGCCATGAGTAATGGCTCTCTTATGCTTGGTCGCCTCCCATTTAAAGGTCCCGGCATCTTCTCAGCTTCTATTCAGCCAACGTAAACCATGTACAGTACCATCAATAGATTATTATTGTCTCTTTTTTCCTTTACCGAAGCAAGCTCTGATACCGTGGTGTGCAGACCAAAGTATATCAACCCAATGTCTCAGAATGTGTCTGACTCTGCTTTAAAATTCTCCTGGCTGAAATTCTGAAGAAACGATTCCATGTTAGTTTTTGACCTAAATTCTCCGTTCCTTAATTATACGGGAAAGCGAGTGAGAGGGATGAGGGGTAGAAAAAAAGAATAAGCCCTGAAATCAGCAAGAGAGAACGAGAGAGATAAAAAGAGACAGAGAGAGATAGGGGAAGTGGAAATGGAATGAGAAAGTGGCAACATTTGAAAGTTATTTTTGTTTTCCATGATAAGCCGGGAAGAAATTGTGGATTCTTTTGTATGGTTGAGCCTGAGTGACAGGCAGCCAGGCTACAAAAACCCCAGTAGTGTTACAGCACAGCACAGGGCAGGGCAGGGCAGCTGTGGCAGGGAGCTGAATGAACGAAGAGTAAACTGCATTAGATTAATGAACACTGGGTCTGATACTGCCAGAGACACACACAGAGAAAGAGAAAGAGGTGTAGAGAGAGCTAGAGAAAGAGAGAAAGCAAGAGAGAGGTAGAGAGAGGAGTTGGAGGGATAGACGGGGAGAGGGAGTAGTATTCCGAATCCTGCAGAAGCGACGTCGGCAGCATGCATAATCTCACTGCAGCCCGCTGACACAGGGACACACTCACTAACAAGGGAGAACGTGGTGTGACTGTGATCACTTTTCCAAACTCCTGTCCCTTCCCTTCCTCTGGCCATTATGCGTGTCTCTGTATCGCCCTGGGGGCTCGGAATGTGCGATTGCCACTCGCGCTGTATATGCCTGCCCTCCCGCCTGTGGAATTATACACGGTTGAAGCAAAGAAGAGCACACGCGGAAACCTCATTTCAGTGAGGGCAGCCTCCCACATACTGATTTGCAAAGGGCGCGTTTCATGCTTCATGCGGCGGCTCAGTGTGGCATGTGTCTAGATCACAGGGAATCCAGGTCTGAGGCATTCGAGGTGAAAGCCGACTGCAGCTTAAAAACACTTGTCAGACCACCGGTTGCAGGGAGCAATTGATTGAACGCGCTGGGCTGCACTGAGGGGAGCATTTTCCAACATAAAAGAAATCCCAATAACTTTATGCTGTGTAGACTCTAGAGACACACGAAGGAAGATGAGCAACACAGAAACCCAAAAACGAATGCAGTCAGAACACTAGTGAACCAAATGTATTTTGTGTTTGTGATATGCTCCCCGATGTTTGGCATGTCACACCAATGACAAAAAAAACATGGTAACAAGGCTCACATTCACCAAAACAATATTTTTTTGAAAACCGAGAGCAACCAAATCATTCATTAAACATTTGTGTAAAACATGAGGTGTTTTATAAACTGCTTTTTGAGGAAAATACCTATTCCATATTTGAAAATACCACATTGATACGGTTGGTAGTTTGAATACATGGCACTGTAGTTGCTACATTCTTCCGAGTTTGCCTCCTTTAGACAGAGTGAAAGATTAGTCTACAGTTTAGCGATATATAATGTCTTATATCTTATATAAGAAAAAGAAAAAGAATAATTCTGCTCACTCATCTGCTCCAATGTAATTTAATGACAGCATTTCGAGCCAAGGCTCCTCATCGGGTCAAAAAGAGTTTGACCCGATGAAGAGCCTTGGCTCAAAACGTTGTCATTAAATTACATTGGAGCAGATGAGTGAGCAGGTTTATTCTTTTTCTTCATGATACTTTCCAACCCAGCACCTCAGCCAAGTAATGTGTGCATTCTATTAGTTTTTCTATATCTTATATAAACCACAATAGCAGGGAATACTTTCACCACATTGCAAACAGTCGACCACCCTAGCAAAACCTGAAAACAGATAATGGTTTACATACAAATCAATAGAGCTGACAGCTCCCTTCACTTTGACTCTCTGCTGTATAGATTTTACATACACAGACACACGCGCGCGCACACGCGCGCGCACACGCGCACACACACACACACACATACACACACACACACACACACACACACACACACACACACACACACACACACACACACACACACACGCACGCGCGCGTGTTTGTATTACTATACTTGTGAGGACATCAACATTCTAGGAAGTCCATTTTATAAATGCCATATTTGCTTCTTTTTTTGGTCAGGGGGCATGAATTTTTTTTTTACCGTGACCCTAAAATCAAACATACTTTCCTGCCGGTGTCGGACAAACTCTGAGCTTGTTGTGAGCTTGTAGATCTCTTCTATTTACAGTGTAACTAGGTATAAATCAGGCATAACTCTAACCCCAACCCCTACACCGAACCTCTAAATGCCTAATCTGAACCCGAACCACAATCTGAATCTTTTCCTAATCGTAAGCCTAAACTCCCCTAACCATGAAACAACGATTTATCTGGTGAGGCCCAGGAAAAAAAAATTCTATTTCTCAAACTCTACTATACTTGTAGTTGTGGGAACATTTGGCCATCACAGGTATTGCAATACAAGTACACACACACACACACACGCACACGCACACGCACACGCACACGCACACGCACACACACGCACACACACAGTCTCACACTACAAGTAAAGGTGACGTGATGTGAATGTGTTTAGGATGTCATTCATCATGCCAACCCGTCTCAAGAGACGTACCCGTTGCTCCTGACAGGAGACGAAGGTCTGGAAGCCCGGGGCCACTCCGAAACCCAGCTGATCGATGAAGGGAGGCTCGTCCTGGGAGTGAATCTGGACCTTTATCCCTGCCTCGAACGACGTCTCGTCTGTCAACGGGGAAAGGGTAGAGGAAAAAGGGGGGGGGGGGGGGGGGGGGCGTAAAAACAGTGTACAACCATGGTGAAATCAGGTTTTTTAAAGAGTGAATCCCCCGCTGTCTGCCTGTCTGCCTGTCTGCCTGTCTGCTTGTCCACCACCACCACACACACCTGCCTCAATATTTAAACACATACTGTCATACTCTGCCTGGCAACATTGCCACATGACACTTTGCCAATGAAGGCTAAAATGTCATTTAGATATTATGTTATGTAGACAGATGCCATGGGTTCATTTGTAGACATATGGCATCCTGTATGTGTATAAGTAGGGACTATGCACAGAACACCTTCAAGCACCTCTAAATAACTTTTGTGCAATGGAAACGCAAGACATTTTGAAGCGGTGCGGTTCTGGACTGTGCAGGACAGTGTCGTGCTTAAGCTGTGATGGAAAAGCGGCTAAAGTGTGCTAGGACCAGTGGTGGAAAAAGCAAAACATTTTACTTAAGTAAAAGTATCAACACTGCAAAATAGATATACTCTGTTACAAGTAAAAGTCCGGAATTCAAAATGTACTTGAGTAAAAGTACAAAAGTATTGGTATCAAAATGTACTTAAAGGATCTACACCATGAATTAAAAATCATTTTTTATATTTAATATCATATTGTTTACGTCCCTCAAACGTTTTTCAAAAGGTTTGAGCCTAAATCAAGCCTCAGATACTCATTCCAACTAACTTCTCTCTGGCTTATAAAGCACTTTCACCTGGAATACCACATTGTCCTGTTTGGCACGGGGCAATATGCACGGTCGGTTCTAACTGTAGCACATCACTGGCGGAAAGGATCATAATCTTCACAATCGGAGAAGCAAATGAGCTTGCATCGAAAACATTACAGAAAATACATCCGTAATTGACTTTGTTGACCTAAAAAAGTATAACTTCTTAGGAGTAATTGCTTTGTTTATATTATTGCCACCCCAAGATTTCCTGAGGTAGCAATTCAAGTGTTAACAAACGCTGGAAAGGTCAATGTATATAAACTCCTTAACAAGCCCGCTGGCCGCTTGGCGATGCCTCATGCAGCACAGGAGGCTTATTTACTGCCTGGAGGAAATGAGAGTGAATAGAGAAATTAATAAATAAATGATGAGGAAGATAAAGGAAAAATCAATAGAGCTGACAGCTTCCTTCGCTCTGGCACTCTCTTGTATAGATTTTACATGAAACAGATGGGCCTCCATGATACCGAGATCAGGGGGAAATACAAAGGCACGCGAGCAACCCCTTCTGAGTACACTGTTTCAATTTGTTCATATTCATATTTTCATCACGTTTGTGCCGGAGACTGCTTATCACAGCGATGGCACTGCTGCTTTGGAGTGATTTAGTCTCCTTGGAGAAGAATCTGCGAGGCTAAATAGGATGTCTGTTTCCATGCCTCCTTTCCTCCCCTGGATGTCACCCACTCACCCACTATCTGTTCCTCTGATTGCCAGTTCCCCTCTTCTTTTTTTCAATTAAAGGGCCTGAGGGACGCACCGGTGGAATTCAGTGAGAAAGCCTCGATAAAGAAGGGCGACAGACATTAACACTTACACATTGGTCTTCTGAGTCTGGATACTAAGCCATTTGTGCCACTGCCAAGGAGAGCACTATAGGGGCTTTGAGCAGCACATAACATTACATAAAGTACATAACTAGTGCTCAGGCTCTGATTGGAAAGGCTAATGCCATCTTTAAGTTATGGCCATCTGTCATCCCCATGCCGTTTGAATAATGATATTCAAGAGACAAATGGAAAAATCAATGCCATAGGGAGATGACTCTATTGGTGTGTTTGCCTCACTAATTTCCGAAAATAATTTCACTGCCTCTGGTTTGATGTGAAAGGAATGTGGATATACTACACAGCTAATGTTTGTAGTGGGAAAAAGTTCCCCTCCGCTCTTATAGGTCCTAGAATGATTGATGTTGAAGTCCTAGCTGGATTCAAAGGTGTGTTATTTCACTTTTGTCCCCCCAGGCAATCATGAGGCAGCTGAAACTCATGTGTGTACTTTATGTGCTGTTTCAGCACACAAAGTTTTAGTAATCAGTAGTTTTGCTGGGCCATAATGTTATGTGCTTTATAAATAAATACCATAGGAAATTAGACTTTTATTTCACATTCTTTTGACTGAGGCTCTCTCGAAATCCATATTTTATTTTTTTAAATATTTTTGGCAGTCTCCACCAGACCTAGACTAGTTCAGCAGTCAGATGGAGGTAGGTAAAGCCAGCTGAGCCCCTATTGGTGAATGGCGAGGTTCTGTATCGACGGCCTGAAGGCATGAGGCTGTAATGGGTGTGAAGGGTGGGTATTGTTTTCACCCCTGAGTGTATTTGTGTGTGTTTCTACAAGTAATTATGCAAACTGCTGCATCAATCAGCATAAAATGTCCTGTGCACGCTGCCACCAGACAAAATAACTCAATTCCCAATATTCTTCAAATCAGTCAAGGAGAACTATATTCATTTTGGGAATTTCTAAGCTCAAACCATCGCCCAAGGCTACGCGGGATACTTGTCCACGGCGCTATGGAGTGGCACTAGCCAATGGGCACAAGCTGTCCATCTGGCATATGGGATCTACACCATGCCAATTTGCCCCTCCCCTCGGGTGAAGCTGCGCAGGCTCAGGCTCTGTGCGCAACTGTAGTCCTGGGTTTCCAGAAGGATTGTCATAACTTTGTTTGATTGGCACGGCAGCAGATTTGAACGGGAAACACAAATGACACCTTAACGTGTGTTTCCCGTTCAAATCTACTGCCGAGCCAATCAAATGAAGCTATGGGAAACTGGAACTGGAACAGGAAACGGGTATGCCACCTTCTGGAAACCCAGGACTACAGTTATGCACTGAGCCTATTGCCTCGTAGTTGATAATCAGAGCATGTAAAAAAATGTTTTTCCAGATAATCTATTGGTTACACCAACATTGGTGTGGGGAAGTAGTGTTGGTCTCATTGGTTTATAAAGTTAGTATAAAGTATTAGTATAAAGATCACTACGTCTGTCTCTTCCACACAGCGCTGCACAGTGCGCACCTACAGTATGACACATGTACTACACACAGACAGAGAAAGAGACACAGAGATTTCACGCACCTACAATACATTATAGTGCGTGTGCATGTGCATTTGAGAACGCTGTTAACTTAAAGCCCATGTCTGATTAACACCAACCAACGTACTTATGTGTCAATATATCCCGCGCACCTATGGCGCATGTGCACCGGACACTGACAGAGCCAGAGAGAGAGACCTCGCACCTAGATTCAGTTTTACATGCCTGCGTCAGACAGTGTACAGTAAGTGTTATTATTGGGTCCTGGTGGAGATTAGCGATTCACTGAGTATACCTTTTAGTTTGTTTGTGTGTGTGTGTGTGTGTGTGTGTGTGTGTGTGTGTGTGTGTGTGTGTGTGTGTGTGTGTGTGTGTGTGTGTGTGTGTGTGTGTGTGTGTGTGGTGTGTGCTAAAGTTCCTTTAGCCTTTTAATATTATTACAGTAGTAAATCAATATCAGAATATCAGTAGCCATCTAATTAAATAATTTATTTTTAAAGAATCCCCAAGTTTCTTTTTAATTAAAATGTTTAATTAATTAATGATTTATTGGTTTGTGGGTAATTCCTAGTGATTACGGTTGGTATTAATATTAATTGGCCTGTACTGAAGGTTACATACAAACATTTCCCAATCCTTTTGCAATATTATTACTAACACAGCATTGTTATAGCAAATTAAGGACAGAACAAAAGATTGGTGGGTAAAATAACTTTCGATAAGAATTTTGTGTTTAGAGAGTAGAGACTAGAGAGTGTCTGGTTTGTGTAGAGACAGGATCTGCCCCAAGTAGAATTGCTTGAAACCTCTATTGATTTTATATGGCAAAAGGTTCTGCTCCTCTCTGATTCATGAGAAAAGTAAACCTGGCTGACAAGTGATACAATTGCATCACAATAAAGGACCATTTCTCCCGATCAATATTATCCATCCATCTTTATACAGCATAGTCGATAACGCAGAGCGGTCAATGCGATTAAACTGGCCAATATGTGTGCCTTTTCTGGGCCATCACTCATACGCGAAAAGTGGGGACTGAAAATTTCAATCCGTGAAGCATCCCCTATGTTAGTGATTCTCAACCTTATTCATTTATTTCTTTTTTGTCTCCGAATTGCTGAACCAGCGTCCGATTGAGGTGAAACTTTGCACACACATTTACACTACGTTGAGGAACAAATGCCACACTTTTAACATTGCCCTATTATAGCGCCACCAGGAGGCTGACATCATGCAAATCGGTACAAATTATCTCTATAGGCAAGTGATCAAGACATCACTTCCGTCGGATTTTTCATATTCCACCCTGATTGGTGAATTCCGAACATTGTTGGCCCACAATAACCTACCTGACCTGATGGAGACCTGTGCTCTGAGGAGCACTTTTTCTAGTTTAACTCTGAGACATTTGTACACAGAGTTACAGACCAATAAGGGTCCATTTGGTTCCTAACTATCAGACATTTAGCTGGGGACCCCTAGAATGTTTAGCTGACGGCTGAGCACAACTGTGCTTCATTGTCATCAGGAGATGGCAGATTGACCTTTTTTAATTCATCACTTCAAATTTCACTTCTTTATCGTTATAATATTTGCATGAAGACAAAGGAAAAAGGAAAAGTAATGTATAATTGTATAATAATAACTATCAGAATCAGAATCAGACTCAACTTTATTGTCACATCACAGGTTTACAGGTGTATAATGTTTAAATCACATTTTAAGAAGTGATTTAAACAAAGACACTGATTTATCAGGTCTGAGCTCCTCAGGCAGGTCATTCCAGAGTCAAAGAGCCCTGACAGCAAAGGCATGATCACCCTTTGTCTTCAGCCTCGACTCAGGAACAACCAGCAGGTTCCTCCCTGAGGACCACCGGCTGTACCCAGGCTCGTAGGGGGTTAATAACTCAAAAATGTAATTAGGGACCAGGCTATGAAGTGCCTTGAAAAATATGAACATCAATCCTAAAACAGACAGGCAACCAGTGTAGGGAAGTTCATATAGGAGTAATATATTCTCTTTTCCTGGTTTTAGTTCAAAGTGTAGCAGCTGTGTTCAATATGGAGCCTACTGAGGGTTATTTGCTTTAGACAGGTACTGCCTGGCCTTACATCTACAACTCATTTACTCACTTTGCTAGGGTGGGATGGCTCAGGGACCGGTAGAGGACAGAGTACAGCAACTTGCAAGATACACTACACCACAAAGACACCCATGTACCTGTCAAACTACTTCAAAAACGTCAACGACGTCCACAATCACAACACCAGAGGGAGCTCCACAAATCACGTTCAAATCAGATTTGGCTCTAATAAGGGATTACATTTGTTCTACTGCTATGCCACAAAAATGTGGAATGCCCTACCAGTCATAAAAACTTGTGAATCCAATAGTAAAGGCGTGAAGATATAATAGAATCCAAAATGTACAGTGTCTGATCCTGGATGAATTCCTGAGAAGATAAAAACATGTCTGAACATGTTTGTTAATGTTGCTCTCAAAGGCAGGCTGGGATCAAATAGGACACCAACTCACCATACCAAGGAGAATTTCAGTTTTGTCCAAGTCTAATTGCGTCTTTAATATCTGTTAGACAGTTAACTATATGGGACAGTTTGTAGGGTTGTTGTGCTTCACCAGAAAATATAATTGTGTACCGTTTGCATAGTAATGGAAGAAGATAGCATGCCTACGTTAGAATCTTGCCAAAGGGAAGGATATAAGAGGAAAATAAACTAAAATTGAACCTCAGGCTACTTCAAGGAAGGGGAAAGATGGTCACAAATTGATCAATTTGTCAAATATGATGTAAACCATTACCAAGCAGTCCAAGATATGCCAGTCCTACTGTATGACTATGAAAATTACTTTTACACTTTATTAAACTGGAAAGATGACAACATGCATACCCCAAGGGCTCCCTCTGCATAACCTTACCAGTCTCTCCCCATACAGGTAGATACTCATCTTGCTGGATATCCAGCATCAGTTCCAAGCCGTTGCCCATTCCACCCTTCATTGTAATCATTAGGGGACGCCCGTCTTGGCCCGAGTTAAAGGTGTAGCATTTCCCATAGCGTGTGAAAATCTGAAAGATACAAAGAAACAAAAACAATATGGAGATTAATAACAATGACAATAAAAAGGAGTGAACACATATTTTATCAGCAGCACATTTTATGTGTTTTAACACTGTGCTGTTTGTATGTAAACATTTTAATCTTAAAGTCATACTGTGTAACCTTTATATTTAACAAAATGTATTTTTATTACAATCTTTTCTTCTGCAATAACCATTCCACATTAATGTGTTTTTGACAACTTATCTAGACAGGTGAGTGTCTGCCCCAAATTACGCTAACGGAGCTGGTAGAGGTGTCACCAAAAAGACTACTGAAATGAATGCCACACAGTATGACTTTAAACTGAATCTCAGATTTACAATCTCAAAGGTTAATGCAATGCAGGGCATGTGCCCCCCCATAGCACCTCAACAATGTAATAAATCCTATTTTAATGCAGATATGCTACTGGCAGACCAAGCCCAGGACCTGCCACTGTTGTGTGGTAGCTGTGTGGTACCATCACAAAAACTAGTTGTGGTGAGGCATAAATGTGCAGATCTAGCAGATGTGCTCTGCAGGAAACCTTTTAGATAAATCAAGACACGGTTTCTTCAAATGCTAACAAGAGTGCCTTAAGGCTACAGACTACGCCTGGTCTCATTAGCTGATCAGTTGTGTAGCTGCCATTGAAGTGCTACAGATGAGAGCAGGAGTCCACTAGTAAGCCATGCCTGTGGGCATGAAAATACATGATTGGCAGTTCTAATGGAGGTCTAACCAAATCACAACAGGAAATGGAAAGTCCTGCAGGAACCAAAATCAAATGTTCTTGCACTTGATGTCAACCTGCATTAATGGCTACCTCCTGTATGCCAAACCATATTTGGTCACTATCAGGGAAGAGGTAAAATAGAAGAAAAAAACAAAAGAAAGAAAAGAGAAGAAAAAGAAAAGAAGCACAACATTTAAAACATCTGATCCAAAAATGGAGTAAGGTTAGGTTTATATATAGTTAAGATTAAAAAGAGTGCAATTCCATATGAATCCGGTGAAACCCTCAAAAGAAGCCATCATTTTGGTATTCTTTCAAGGCATGGGTTCCAAATATCAGTGGAAATAAGGAAACTATTCAGGAAAAAACCCACCTGCAACATAAAGCGGGGGGTAGATTTGACATGGACAATTAGGATGAAAATGCTTTTACTGTAGCAGAGACTATCTGAAAATAAGTCAGCTCAATTCATCTGACTGCATCTTCAAAACCATGGAACCTGCAAGGAGGCGTTTATTACGAGGGTGAGTGATGACTCAGGCATTAAGCGGTTCATGACAAATGACTCAAATGCCACAGATGCATGGAGGCAGAGAAATCGCATATGTGGCCCACAATGGGAGATCCTTGCCATTGTGTGAATACAGTGCAGCGAAGAGCGGGATAAAATATAGAGAAGTGCACAGATTCATGGCGAATTACCTCCCGGCCACTGATACAAAGGCTTCTTAATATACAAAACTCAGGCAGAAATGTAATGAAATGCCACACAGTATTTCAAGTCACAATATGAGATGTGACCTTTTCCATTGTATGTAAGTGGCGAAACAGAGCACTGGACTACTGGCGTTTGCTGTGACTCTGTGGCGTGCAACCCTAATGATTCAATGTCACTGATGTCCATCAGAGCCTTAACCTATAGGCGGGTGTCCAGGTTACTTGGGTTATTGGTTATTGAGCAATACTAATATTTACTTTGGTTTGCATTTGCGATTTTTTTAATAGCTGACGTATAAATCAGGCTTTAAGTGGTTAAGACATGCTTCATTCCTACTGTTGCATTCTTTTCTGTCTCGCTTCTGTACACTTTAATAAAGCAGAAACTCCTTAGATATGATCTTTACAAATACCACTGTTTATCACTACTCTTTGGAATATGAGGCAGTAAAATATTGCAGCGTTCATTTACTTTCTGCTAGAGTCAAGTTGTGCTGAATCAAAGATAATAATGAAGTGCAACATTTGCAGAAAAAAAGGTCACTGCCTTTAGCCTTTACACAACAATGACAGAGGTTTTCTTTTCCCCTTTGGCATTCATTTAACAGCTGAACGGGGCATCCATTGTCTAATCAACCCTAACGTTATACAATTCATGATCTAAATACACAGACTGCAGGGGCAGGCTGCAGAGCTTGCTCAGCCTGTCTTTTATAGCATGAGTTTGAACGTTGAGAAGAGGAGGTGAGGTCCTGCAACTCTGCATCTGCGTCGGTGAGCAAAGCAGCAGGGACACACATCATCAAGACAAACGTGATAAGGGAGAACAGAGGAAAGTGGTTTGCAGGCGCGCGTGTGTGTGTGTGTGTGTGTGTGTGTGTGTGTGTGTGTGTGTGTGTGTGTGTGTGTGTGTGTGTGTGTGTGTGTGTGTGTGTGTGTGTGTGTGCGTGTGCACAAAGTGTGTACAATATTTGGACATTTACTGTATACAGTATGTGCGTATGTGTTTGTGTTGTGTGCTTGTTTGTGTATATGTACTCTATATGTACACGCACGCACACAAGCACGCACACACTTGTTGTTGTTTGTGTCTGTCAACACATTTGTGTGCACGCCTGTGCACGAGTACGTGTGCACGTGTATCTGACAGTCTTGATAGCGAGCTGATTGACTAAAGGAAGCCCCGCTGTCAGAGTTGCTGTGGTAACCAGGAGTCGGCGCTGGGCACATTGAGCAGCGGAGCGAACAACAGCCTCTGTGGGTGCTGGTGACCTTGGAGACTCAGGGAGCTCCATTGTGTTGTGTTGTGTTGTGCTAAGCTCTGAGCTTTATGCCTATAGGGCTAATTTATACAGCACTTTGTCATATGGTGTCATTTGAGGAATATAGCTGATTTGCAACTGAAAAACATGACACAATCGTACAACACCCCCACCAGCCCCACCAACACCACCTTAAAGTAAACAGACTAAGAGAAGAAATTGTGCATTGAGATATTTTGCAAAAATTTTTTCTTTTTACCAGAAATGCCATTGGCTTTACTTCCACCTCAACATCAACAATCAGCAAAATGAGCCTCACTGAAACAAACAACTTCCATTCCACCTCTTTCCCCAAATCCCATTTGTTGACAATTACTATTTATGCCCTAGCCCTACATTTGTCTATGAACTGGATACAACTGTGTATTGGTGTGGTGATGAATTATGCTGAAGTAACAAAAATATTCTTGGGTGGGAGAGGGTCGTCACCGCTGTTACTAGGGAGCTGAATCATGCATTTCCAGTATGATTGGCTTTTGCTACCCAAGGTAAACACAGAGCCGTTTTCTAACTTGTGAACACAAAGGTGATATATTAATATCCACCCGCAAATGAAAGAAAGTAAAACACAACCAACCGAGACAGATGTCACCAGCCATCATATTCACAAGAGGAAAGAAATGTTAAAACTGATTTATGCTTCAGTCACACTAGGAAAATAAGACATGTTCAACTGAAAAATGCATCATCCTCTCTAGGATGAATAATTCACAGACAGACAGGCTGAGCATGTTGAGGTGGCCCACGGCTAACCTAACCACCACATGACAATGTGACGAGGCCAGGGAATCACAATCCTCCCTCCCACTATCCACGTGCATGTTTCAAGATCAACCAGGCAATTGGGGACATTGCATTGTGACACTCTGTGACAGTCATGGAAAAATGTGTGGCTATGGAACATTTCTCAGGAGTGCTTTCCACATCGGCTACTTTGGATAAAAAAACAACAACTAAAAGCCTGAATTTATCTACAGACTAAAACATCTAATTTAGAGTTATTAACATCTCATCAAGATTAATGAGTTTGTCTGCCGTGATAATGAATGGCCGCCCAGGAAAATATTGGAAGCCACCTGGGGTTAGACATCTCATGATGTGAGACCTGGGGGAAACTGTATGAAAATATATGGCTGTCGATTGGCACGGTGCACAGGAGGGCACAAGGCCTGCCCCAAAATGGGTTTGGTATAAAATCAATCAGGGGAGGGACCTGTTTCTCAGGGGAGCGACCTGTCTGAATAGAATTAAACAGTAAACAATCAAATCCCCAGTGTCAGTTTACTCATTTGTAACTCAAAGAGTGTACAAATGTAACCAAATGGACCCTTATACGCGTACATTTGGTTACATTCGTACACTCTCTGAGTTAAATTAACACTGAAGATTTTACGTTGTACTGTTAAATCTGGGAGGGGGAAGACGGCAGGTTGTGTGGATGGATAAAAGGATGGAGGGGTGGAGTGAGAGACTGAATGATGTAGTTGATGGAGCAAAGAGAAAGACACAGCCACATGGGGTTTCCTGCAAAAAACATGAATACATCCGGGGACCCACTCGATCATCCGGACAAGCTCTGTCTTCATGCTTCTGTTCTCACTGTGAGTGATGTTAGTGACCTGAGTCATGCCAATGCCTTGCCCTGCCCTCAAGCTGAAGCAAGACAGGGCCCCATTAGTTATCCATGAACTGACACAGGACCTCTCCAAGAAACTAAAACTTGTGAATTGGATTTATCTTTGAAATATGGCTTTAAAAATGTATATTACAAAAAAAAAACATTCAGTGTTGGGGCTAATAGTACTAGGATGATAGTAAACCATCTGTCTGAGACCTATGTTCTGTGGGTCTTATCAAACAGTGCATTTGAAGGGAAAAAAAGGGAGCCATCTGTTGTGTTATGCTGTGTTTTGATGATACGAACATGTAAAACAGCCATGAAGGCAATAAGTGTTTTTAAACGAGTGCCCAACGAGGCCTTTGAAGACGGTCACACAACCGCACAGACTTGTCTATGGCTGTCTATTACTAGCAAAACCGCTTATTTGACTAACATGAGTTTCAATCACGGGAAGAAACACACTACCATCACTGAAGGCAAATGTGGGTAATGAGGTGCGAGGGAGACCCACTTCACGTTGTTCTTCATGTCTTGATGGAATGCAATCAATGAAGCTGGCGTTTCCAATGAGCCTGTTGCTAACTGCTCTCCATCAAGAGTGTCGGAGAGTGCTGAAAAACACTGCTAAATGAATCAAAAGTCTTCATTAGCAGCATATTGGCCTCCTGAGACACTCCTTAGAGTTTTATACATATTGATCCATCTATGTTAGAGCAGAGTGAGTGGTGGAGGGGCCATTTCAGACCATAAGAGGACACTCTGGTGAAGGATTGTTTTTTGCATTCTGTCCCTCATATCTAATTGATTAATAGGTCAGTTTGGTCTTAGTTGACCAAGACTTTGTTAGTTGATTAGTAGCCTTTTTCTAATGCACATCTCTTGTAAACTCTATACATGTAACCCTTTAATTCTATAACTAAAGTCTATAACTTTCAATAGCCAGTAGCCATTGTGAGATCAACATTGAATGTTCAGTTCTCAATCTCACCAACTTGAAAAGTTAGGTTCTATTGACTATTATAAATTAGCTTGAGGTCGTTACATTCCTACAATGTGTATGAGTGTGAGAGGCATGTCAGGGAAAAGTTATTCAGTGACAGAGAGACAGAAGGGGGAGGGGAGAAAGAGTGGGAGAGAGATGGAGAAAGATTGAGAGAGAGAGAGAGAGAGAGAGAGAGAGAGAGATACTGACATTTGGCTTCAGCACCAAAATGCATTTAGAAGAAAGACACCAGACCAGTGCAGAGGATTGTGCATAATTGATGGACCTTCATTATGAGTAGGTCATGCAGAACTCCATGCATCAACATATCCTTGAATCTGCACTGATGAAGTAATGAGTCAACTCCATCATCAAACTTAATCAGGTCAATGAATTAGGCATAGCCAGACTGCATCAAAACAACCGACCACTACTGCAAACGATCCAAATCAGTTTTGCAGCTGTTAATTTTAAACAGCATTCCTATATCTTTACCAACATTTCAAAATGATCTTCAACCACGCTTCTGCGGTTTAAAGACAAATAGAGCATAAGAGCTATAGCTGTTGTGATCTACCCACGGACTGTGGGTAGATCCGTGGGCCACAGTGTATGTTCATAAAAAACACAAACCACCTCAATCGAAACGCAACAAAACAGAAATAAGCTTCTATACCAGTGGGTCTCAACCTGTGGGTCGGGACCTCCAGGTGGGTCCCCACATGATTTTGGGGGGCCCGGATGACACAAAGTGACAATTTAAGGACTTTTAAGACCTTTTTAATATCTCAAAAAAAGAGAGAGAAAAGAAAAGGACCATTACTGCATCAAAAATAATCAACAAACTATACTATAAAAGAACATTGGCCAAATTGCCAAATAATATAATAAAGAAGCAAATATTGTGAAAATAGCTATCTACAAGCTCACAACACCTATAATGCCAGGCGTTGTGAGCTTGTAGATCTGCTATTTTCACAATGTTTATCTGTGGAACCATGCAGTCAAACAAAAAGTAATGCCTCAACACCTACAATTCCAACTGCTTATCAGGGTGGGGGTCCCCAGTTCAAATATGATCATTTTTGGGGGGGTCACGGCCTGAAAAGGTTGAGAACCACTGTTCTATATAGTATTTTAACTTTGGAGGAGCTGTCCACACACTCACGGTGCTGAAGTTGCGCGGCCCGCAGAGCTCTCCTTGGTAGCGACAGTACAGCAGCATCTCCTCCAGCTGGTGTCCCAGCCGGTCCAGCAGCTGCCTCATGGACGGCTGCGACTCCCGAGGAGGGGGCAGAAAGTGGCCGAAGTCTAAAATCCGCGCGAAGGGTGACCAGGGGGGCTCGTTACCCGGCATCGTGGGATTGTGCTCCCCATCGTTCGGGGGAGCAGCAAGCGCCTCTCGGGCGGCGGGAGAGATCTGCCAATTCCTCCCCAGAAGTCCGAGCCACCTCCCGGCGCTGAAGATGTCCGTCTTCTTCATGCGCCGGGGCAGCAACAGATTCTGGTTGCAGATGGTCACGGCGGGGAACACCAGCCGCTTGGCGTAGACCATGTGCGCCTTGGTGTGCACAGGCGACGAGAGCAGGTACCTCACGCGGTTGGACGACCAGGTGAAGAGGAGCGCCAGCGCGGCCAGGAAAGCCAGCAGCCACGCCACCCTGCGCGGGTAGGAGCCGCTGAGGAAGACGTGTCTCAGACCGTGCATGGTGGTGTGTTTCAGGAACAGCCTGCCGGCGTCGGACAGAGAGCCGCCCGGTCTCGGTTTGGATCCGGATGATTCGTACTGTTGTTGGCACATTTTGGGGGAATTGAATGCACCGTGCTGAAGTTGGCTTCAGGTTGGATATTCACCCCCAGTTGGATATTAGAAATGTTTAGCGATCGTCAATAAATTACAGACTACAAAAAAACTGGACAGACCAAAATACGAATGCTCAGGTCCAACATCGGTCCTGGTCCGGATTGATCGAGGAACTGAAATCCAGCGGCCACTCGTGTCTACAGACGGCTGTCTGTCAGGTACTTCTTTGGAGAGCTGCTCGGATGAAGCGCATGTAGCGCACATAATGTGTGGAGTGCGTTCCTCTCTCCTTGTCCTTCTCCTCTCCGGCACTGAGCAGCATTTGGAGTCTGCTGTCGGTGGAGGGGGAGTTAATATGTCAGTCGCGGAGCGAACCGTAGCCTAAGCTTGTCCGCGGATCGCTAAGTTATGCTAAAATGATTATTTAGTGCGCAGCAACAGGAGTCCAGAGCATTACTTCACCAAATACCAATAGCCAATAAGCCAAACGGATCTTATTTTAGAACCACGCAATTATTGGTTCTCTCTCTATAAACTGTAGCTCCGTCCTCCTCCCCACTCCGTTCTGTCTTTGCTGTCAGACCCTATAATAATTCCTCTGCGATGTTTACTGAATGAAATCGTTGCTCTCAGTGGATACGGATCATTTGTCTTCCTTTTCTAGCCGTTA
Source organism: Gymnoscopelus microlampas (assembly GCF_963454915.1). Lineage (NCBI taxonomy): Eukaryota > Metazoa > Chordata > Actinopteri > Myctophiformes > Myctophidae > Gymnoscopelus > Gymnoscopelus microlampas. Next base: position 26,432,763 of record NC_139944.1, on the reverse strand, counting down.
CACACACACACACACACACACACACACACACACACACACACACACACACACACACACACACACACACACACACACACACACACACACACACACGCACGCGCGCACACACCTGCACACAGTCACAGACTCTCTCTCTCTCACACACACACACACACACACACACACACACACACACACACACACACACACACACACACACACACACACACACACACACACACACACACACACACACACACACACACACACACACACACACACACACGCAATTCATATTTTTCATAAAAAGTAGCTCACAAGATTACACACCATTATGATAATAGTGCAACCAGTTGCATTCTAAATACTGTAGGTCCAAGACCATTCCCTGCATTCACCAGAAGGATGTTTGACAACACCCAGACCAAGTGTATATATATACACAAAATATTTAACACTCCCCCTGGCTCAGCAGCCCTGTAACAACCCTCTAATGGCACAGGTAATGAGAGGCATGAGACAATTATAAAAACATTAAAACTCCCCTGCTAAATAAATGCAAGTAATGCAGCATCTTCAGCATCACAAAAAGCATAACTCAGCTTTTAATGGCTCCTTTAAGCCTGAGCTGTCCCAGTATAAGTGATGATATCAGACACATGCATGCATTCAAAACCAGGTTATACAGGCTTAAGTGCACCATCACCAAAGCATTTCCCGTGGCAGCGTGACTCCCTTGAGGAATGCATGGTTAAGTGGAGGTTCATGCTTGGATGGCTGTCATCACACACTGCTCTTAACCAAAGTAATAGCTATCCATAGGCTGATCCGATAGCCATTGATGGAAAGTTACTAGGTACTAGTAAGTACATTTACTCAAGTTCTATACTCAAGTAGAATTTTGAGGAAGTTTTACTTTACTTGTAAATACTTACTTGAGTATTACAGTATTTCTATATATCTTTGTTGATACTTTATACTCGTACTCCATTTCTCAGAGGCAAATATTGCACTTTACACTCTACTACAATTATCTGACAGCTTTAGTTACTTGTTACAGTACTTGTCAGATTTAGATTAATATAATAATAATAATAATAATAATAATAATAATAATAATAACAATAATTATTATTATTTATAGGTCTACATTAACCACTCAAGCACTATTTTATTTTACTACTTTGGTTAATGGAAAAAGCTCACAACATGTTGCATTGCGATGTGTTGTGAGCGTGTAGATCAGCAATTTTAAAAACCTTTTACACATTTTGAAAGATTTGAGTACTTTTACTTTGGTACTCTGAGTATATTTTGATGCCAATACTTGTGTACATTTACTGAAGTAAAATCTTTAATACACGCTTTTAAAATCGGATTATTCTTTCACCACTGCCTCTTGGACCCCTCCCCTGGCTTATGGAAGAGCACCTTCTGTCACACTGGGTGGGTTTGCGTGTGTGTGTGTGTGTGTGTGTGTGTGTGTGTGTGTGTGTGTGTGTGTGTGTGTGTGTGTGTGTGTGTGTGTGTGTGTGTGTGTGTGTGTGTGTGTGTGTGTGTGTGTGTGTGTGACAGAGACACAGGTTGATACGAGGAGTGTATGACTGTGTGAGTGAGTTTGTGTTGGAGACAGATTGGCTGAGTTAAGAAGTCTCTGTGAATGCGTGTGAGAGAAATATTGGTCATGGCTAGAGGGGGCGAGTAGGTGTGTGTCAGAGTGTGTGTGTGTGTGTGTGTGTGTGTGTGTGTGTGTGTGTGTGTGTGTGTGTGTGTGTGTGTGTGTGTGTGTGTGTGTGTCTGTGTTAAGGCTGGGCGTTATGGACAAAATCAAAATCATTTACCAATCACCTCAATATCAAGATGATAATATACCATACTTTTCAAATAAAAAAGACTAGCGAAAATAGCAGATCTGCAAGCTCACAACATGCAGAATCGCAATATTATGATATCCTAACCTGGAAGATATCCAGTCTCATATCACAACATCGATATAATATCATCGATATTGCCCATGCAGCCCTAACCAGCTTGTACCTGTATACGTACACTACAGCGTCTGGATTTGTGCTGCATACTTTGCTGTAATATTCATTATCCAGGCTGAACCATTGACAGTTCGAGGGTCTCCAATGAGGTTTCAGCACATAGTAAAGTCCACAGTGCTGATTTAACTGTGAGAATGTAAAAATGGCCCATTGTCCAGTGATCCAAAAAGGGGTCAATTTTCACATTCTTGGAGTTATATCAACACTGAGGATTTTATTGTGTTGTAGACTGTAGTGAGTCAAGCCCCACCAACCACAGAAAAAAAGGCACCAGGCAGGAAATGGCAGATTTAATCTTTTCCTCCACTCTCCGATCTTTTCCATTCACTGCTTTCACTGGAGCATCCACTCTGCTTCCCTGTGCCTTTCCATTCATTTCCATGTTGACCACATTGCATGTTGGATTGTTGGAGGTAATTGCCCCTTCAGCAGGCATTCTGGGTTTTATTCATCTCATCTGATTATCACAAGACATGCTTTGATGAATGGGAGCGATGAGTGGTGGACCTTCAAGGAGGCACCACCATCGTCAAAATGCATTCACAACTTTTCAGATCACAATCTCCATCATCTTCATTTAACAGGTCTGTGTCCGGCGTGGAACAAGGTTATAATAGTAATTTCAGTTTAGTTTTACTGTAGTTTGTTTCGATTTTTTTTTTTGCTAGTTCTTATTTTTGAACATGCTAACAGTTTTAGTTAGTTTTTTATTAGTTTTTGTGTTAGTTTTAGTTTTTTTTATACTTTGGGTTATTTGTCAGGTGCAGGAAACGGTAAGTGTTGTGTAACAAAAACTTAACAAAAGATGGCATTTAAAAAGGTCTTCAGTTACAGATGAACCACCAACCATCCACAAACGAAAACAGCATTTTGTCAATTTCAGTTCGTTTTAGTTTGTTTTGTAAACACACAATACAGTTTCAGTTAGTTATCGTTTATTTATTTTTTATTGTAGTTTTTATTAAATTCAGTTAACGGAAATGTTTTTTCAATTTTAGTTTTCGTTGTTTCGTTAGTTTTCGTTAACTATAATAACCTTGGCGTGGAAGCACTTGCCTTATTTAAAATGAGATCCCTGTGCACTCAAATCATGATGAAATTTAAGAAGACATACAAATATACACTACTATGCAGAACGTCATACAATCAGCTTACAGGTTACTGGTGAAAACAAGAAATATGTACAATAGACAGTTTTAGGAGGAGGGGAGGGGGGGGGGTTAGGTTAAGACTTTGACAGGGGCCAATTTGGAATTGCAGCCTCCTGAAGGTGATTCTTTAGGCAGTTTTGAAAGTGAGTAGGGTTTTACACTCCTTTACTCCTTTGGGTAGGGCATTCCACATTGATATGCACTTTGGGAGAGAGATGGGGTGTGGATTAAAAAAGTGGGAGAAAATACAATTATCTTTGCTTTGTTCTGTTGTCTGTCATGTGTAGCCTTTATGTGTGTGTGCAGCAGCAAAGCCAAAGTTAGTCACATAACAAAAAGTTAGCCTTTATGAAGTTCCTAAAGGCGTTTGGTGTGTTCGGAAATCATTGGGATATATTTTGACATTTCTGTGTTTCACAGTATTTATTTGACTCCCTACTCTGCCTCTGAACTCTCAACAAGTCAGAGACACATCGCTGGAGGAGTGGGTCGCTTCAACAAACTAATCTGTCCTTGTGAAGGGATAATGATGTACTCTCTTGACGGGAAAAACCCCAAAACATTCCTACAGTACACCACCACAAAGACGACAACGATGATGGAATAACATGCCCGCTCCAAAATGCTGGGTAAGGAGTCTCACTAATGACCATTATGAGAATGAACAGGGACACTCGTTAAGGGGCCTTGGGCCAGAGTTCTCTGATCATGCAGTATGAATCACTCTGCATGGGTGAAAACGTAATGCACAACACTTTATGGAAACAGAGAGGGTTTCTAAAAGACACCCAGAGGTGACTAATGGATCAAGAAGAAGGGGAAGACAAATCAATCCCAATGCACCTCTCTGATTCAATCAAGAATGAACAGAGGGGCATAAAGAAGAATTCCTATACAAAAAAAAACTTTCCTTGATTAGTATTGGGTAGAAAAATGCAAAGTTTGGATAGAAGCCTATTGATTATTCAGTGTTTAGTACACTCTCACAGCAGAATGTTGAGGTTTATAAGATGACTGGCTTCTTATTTCTGTAAAGACTAAAGAGTTGAGCCATTCAAACGACCTTTGTATTGAAGGGGACATCCACCCCAAAGCAAAATATGATCTTTGCCAGTTCAGTTAAATTTTGATTTTGTCTGTACACAGTGTGTACAGACTTTCTGTCTGTACACACTGTGATGAAACTATATCTTAAAAAGCTGCAGCAAACATTTTAAAAGTACTGTGGATCCTTTTAACATACTTAGTTGTTACTTATTACTGGCTTTAAGTGAGATATTCATATTTACAAATACATATATACTGTCAGATTTCAGATTCATTTTACTTCAACAGTCCCTCCAAATCAAAACACGTATTTCAATTTCTAAGTAAATGTCGGAAATGAAAACCTATGGGGAATGTGAGTGATGGGTGAAAATAGACAAAAGAAAACAAAAAAACTACATCAAATTGTGACTGATGTCGTATCCTTTATGAGTCGTTTTGTCAAGGAGACACGGATAAAATAACTTGGCATGCAGTACATCTTTTGCCTGGGGCTAAAAAACCTAATTTGCACACCGCTGCCCGTACAGTGTGCCTGTCAATATTTGAGATGTGTGTACAAATTGTGTAATCATCCAAAAGCTACAGTATATGTGTTGGCTGGAATGACAATGCGTGAGGTTAATTACACAAGTCAATAAAAATGCTAACCTCTCATTAGTGCTTAATTTTAAAAGGGAGAGAAAAGATAATCTCCACAATGGAAAGTATCTCCTCAGGCGGTGAAACTTAAATACATTTTCGGGGGGCAGGAGGGTGGCTGGTTTTATCTGCTTCCATGATAGGCTGATGGTTTGTTTGGCAGAGCTCAGGGGTGTTGAGGCCCAACACATTTAATCACACTGTCAGTCCTGAGCCCTCGACTTGGGTGGGGCAAGCCCTTGACTTGTGGACAGTCAAACTTTGGGCCTCAGGGCGGCCAGTAGTACCACCCTGTTACTTCCACAATCTCTCTTGTTGTCTTCATCCATCTACCTGGCTGTACATGCTTTTAATCCATCTTTGTTTCTCTCTCCCTCCTCTCTCTGCTGCCAGCCAGCTTTTCTCAGTTAATACTAAATGGCTGTATGTTCTCTCTCCCGGTTTCTCTCTCCATCGTTCTTTCTCTCTCTCACTCAGCTACTCCTTGATTTCTCTCCATCCATCTCTCTGTGCTCGTGCACTCTCTCTCACTCTCTCTCTCTCTCTCTCTCTGCAACAGCACTTAACCAACTTTTCTCTCTCAATCTATCTACCTGTCTATGAACGCACGCACGCACGCACGCACGCACGCACGCACGCACGCACGCACGCACGCACGCACGCCTTAATCTGCTTGTCAGAGTGTACTGAACAGACTGTCTCTTCTCTAGGACAACACACCACACACTCTGTTGTGTTCCCCATTCTCAGTAGTTTCTCATTTCACATCACCACACCCTCTGTTATGTTCCCCATTCTCAATCGTTTCTCATCTCACATCATAAATTCTCTACAGGTACTTCTCTCTTTCTGTGTCTCTCTATTATATCTAGTTTTCAATCCTGCAATCCAATTCCACATCATCCTCTCTTTCGCTGCATTCGTCTCTCTGCACCGTAGAATACAAAAATCCGTTATAATTTTGTAACTGAAAGTGTACAAATACCAAATGGACCCATACGGTATAAGTTAAATTAACACTGAGTAGTGTGTGTGTGTGCGTGTGCGTGTGTGTGTGTGTGTTTGGGGGTCGCTTTGGGCCGAGTGAAAAATGGGGAGAGAAGTGAAGGGGGGAGCAAGGGAAGGCAGGAGAGAGGCAGGAGTCAGGGCTCCGCAGCTGTGGGGGCTGACAGGAAGGCAGGTGGTGATTTACGGAGACAATTTCAAAGATAATTGTGTACATGATCTGCCGTTAGGGACACGTGTCAAAAGACCGATTTTCCAATAGTTTCTCACTCTCCCAGGCTGTAAAGGTGAATTAACTAACACACGTCAGGTCAGTGCTGCCATACAATGAGGCTTACTTGAGAAATAATTGCCTGTTAAAGAAACATACCACTGTCAATATATGTCATCATCAATTCACAGATTTGATTGTTATTGTTACTCTCTCTACCCCGTCATGGTCAAGGCACACGGCCTCCCACAATAGAGCCTGGTTCTGCTTGAGGTTTCTTCCTGTTGATGAGTTTTTCCATTCCACTGTCGCCAAATGCATACTCAGGGGGTAAACGTTGGGTCTCTGCTCTACAGTATATGTAAAGTGTCTTGAGACAACTTATTATTTTGCACTAAAATGTTATTAAATTGGCCATACTGTAGCCTACATATACGTGCACTATGTTTACATCAACGGCTTAAGTATACCATGAGTCATGCCAGTACCACTAATGATAAAAAGTTTTTTTTTTTTTTTACACACATGCTGTGTATAAAGCATGTTTATCTACAAATTACAACTTAAACTGCACCCTAACTGCTTGTCCTTGTATACTTGCCAATGACAAGCTACTATTACTAAACTATGCACTTTAAGAGCCCTAATTTCAAATTTGCAAAGTGAAGTTCTTAAGTGCTAAGTAGTTATGGTTGAGTACTAAAACTGAAATTTGGAATCAGTTCAACAGCCATACTTTTAAGAGTATAACAATCACTTTGTAATAGCCTAATTGCAACTTTGCAAGTGTGCTAAGCGTTGTAGTTGATGCTAAGAACATGATTTATTCAAAATCCTCTTTAAAATGTTGTGAATATACAAAACACTGTAATACCCCTCAAGTATGCTAAACTGTTATGCTAACATTACTGCACTAATCTCAAAATGGACTTAAAAGTCATATAGCTTAAGTTTTGTCGATGGATGGGTCAGGTTCATATTTATTTACGATCCTCCTGGGTATGATAGAGGGTAGCCCGTCCCAGTTCAGTTCAGCAGCAGACAGGGAATGACACAGCTAATTAAAAGAAGAAAAATCACTTTTTGTGACTGTGGTATTTTTACTGCTTTATTAGATAGGAGAGTGCAGAGAGACAGAAAACCAAGGGCAGAGGGGAGACGGGACTCCCTAAAAACACTTCACCCAGATGGGCGCGGTTTTACAGGACGAAGCAGTGCACGCTTCTGAACCGATAGGGTGGGTATCGCTGTATCAGTTCATCTTTTTAGAAATTGCACATACTGTACTGTAACATGTATGTACTGTAAATGAAACGACATTAAGCCATTAAGCCAATAACGTCTGCATCCCGAAATGTTGATATGAAGCTTATTTTTGGTTCAGAATCAGGCTGCAGTAGTACAAGAAGAAACAAGTGTAGAGTTTGTTGTTGTATAAAATAAAAACAAATTCATCTCTGTTTAAAATTACAATTATCCGTCAGGCCTCTTGTAGGTTTAACCTTGGGTTTAAGGCAAACATTTTAAGTCATGCTTTTGCTATAGCTTCTCCAAAAAGTGACAAGATGACCCATTGCAAGCCAATAGAAATGCACATCAGGCACACACGATGATGAAACACCTGGTTATCAGGGAGTCTGGAGGGGAGACAAGCGAGACAAGACATTGAGAGTGGGATTCAAACCCAAGTAACCGCAAGTCAAAGGGAGCATGAGATCAGTGCACTGACTGTTTGAGCCACCAGGCACCACTGACATAGCATCACAACATGAAATGATTTGCTATGTCAAATCATTTCATGCTTGCAGGTGCGTTTTGAGGAAGTGGAGACATTTTATTTGTTATGCCTTTATTAATAGTACAGTAAGTAGACAGGAAATGGAGAGAGAGAGAGATGGGGAGTGACACGCAGCAAAGGCCGTCGGGATCGGGACTTAAACCCGCGGCGCGCTGTCAGGCTGCATTGGAGTCTATGCCCGGAGCTGTCAGTGGAGACATTTTTGATGAAGGTAGCTCCAGATTTGGGTCCTATAGTTATAACTAACAGCACCACACACATCCCATGCTCCCAGCATCCCTACTCTCCCTGGTGCCCATGGCTCTCCTTGCTACTGTATCCGCTGTGCAGGGGAAGATATTCATCTTCCCACTGTGAGAAGGAAACACTCCCGCTTCGCCTGACATTTACTAATGAACACCTAAAAAGCAAAAAATACATCTGTCCACAGGTTTTATGACCTGCGTAGGTGTATTCTGTGCACTGCTGGTTGAGCTTCCGTGTTTATGTGTATGTATGTGAGCATGTGCAGTTGTCAGTGAATATGAACCTTGAAAGAGGACAAAGTATGGATCCTACGATATGATATATACTGTACAAAAAATAAAATAATATCTGTCACACACACACACACACGCACACACACGCACACACGCACACACGCACACAATCCATATAAAACTCAAATGCCAACAACCTGGGTTTGCTGCTTCTCTCGGTTTCCAAATATCAGCACGTCCAACAGTGAAATAAATCAAAGAAACCAAATTCTAAAACAGCACAGGCACACGGAGTTTGTTTAATTCAGAAAAAATAACTCACAAGGAGCATATGGCCAGTGGCAGTGCACTAACCGGCTGAACCACCAGGCACCCCATGCATGACAGCTTCTTAAACTGTTGGCCAGATGAGACTTTCGTCAGGGGATGTCAGACACGCACGCGCACACACACACACACACACACACACACACACACACACACACACACACACACACACACACACACACACACACACACACACACACACACACACACACACACACACACACACACACACACACACACACACACACACACACACACACACACAGTATACAGGCACACCTGCCGCTAAAACTCCCCTGGCCTCCCCCGCTCCCCAGGAGCAGAGCACACTGCCAAAAATCTTCACAGAGTCTGTCCAAAAGCAGCTGTACAGCAGGTCGCAGATAAATTATTTCATTTTGGTTTACAGGGTACTAGCGTAATGGTCCATTGTGTGTGTGTGTGTGTGTGTGTGTGTGTGTGTGTGTGTGTGTGTGTGTGTGTGTGTGTGTAAAGCTTAATTTATGCACTGTTGTACAATGATGTCACACATTGAAAATCTACACACTCACAGCATGTCGTATCACACAACCCGTAGTATAAATGAGGCTTAAGAAACAGATAGTATGTGTGTGCATGCACAAGCCCTTCTACAACATAAGGGGTACAAATCCCTATTCATGTCAATTGACCACTTTCAACCTGGCTTCCTAATTTCTGTCATTATAGGCTTTTTTTTTTTAAATGACTGAAAGTATCTGATGAACAAGCAACAAATCTGCTATTTTGATTACATGATGACACCATCGTACGACAAAGTATGAAACAGGGTTTAAGTGGTTAAATCTGACACAAAGTGTGCATCTTGGGCCAATGTTATTGGTATTTAGAATTGCATTAGCTATGCCAATTAGCTAGTGACTGTGAATAATGTGATCATGGGCTGTGTCTCGTTGCACGAGCACCAGCCGGACATGCTGTGATTGATTCATTGTTAGGGGAAGAGACCTGGCCGACACTTAAACCAATTGAAACCTTGTCGTTGCCCGTGTCGCTAGCCAAAAATATCAGATTTCAGAGGAAAAGGTGGTACAATGCATTTTTTTTTGTTGAAAAGCAGTAGTTTTTGTCTTCATTAGCTTAGCCCCCATATACAATATTGGAACCTGCTACTTTAGGCCTAAAAAGACCAAAAGTGGGACACCAGGGTTAATGTGGGTACTAAAGTAATGCATGGTGTCTACATGGTGTCTGAATGGTGTGGTAGGATGGCTCTTGAACAGGGGTCAACGTTCAACGTTTTTCAGGCCAAGGACCCCTTAGCTGGGACTAAATATTGTATAAAATGTTGTGTGTTGTATATCAAACCTTTTTTAAGCTTCCCATACAACTTGATGAGAGGCTTTCAAGGCTAGCTCACCATATTTAGCTGATTATGTCATCAGTGTATGTTGACTGTTGAGAGATTAAAGACTAGCTTGGAAGTATTCCACTGTTTTAAGTGCCAATGTGTTGCCTGTAAGTGATGATACAGCTTGGCTTCATAAATTAGTTTGACAGCACTGCTGAATAATGTGTGTTGTTTGTTTGTTTGTTTGTTTGTTTGTTTGCTTACAAATGATCTTTGCAAATAAAATGTTGGATTCATGTGTAATGAATCAAGTGTATTTGTAGACATAACTTTTTTGGAAAAAACAAATAAGCCAAATAATCGTTCAATCACAATTTGGCGGCCCTGTAGTGACTCTGAGGACCTCTTTGGGTCACGGAGCCCCTTTTGAATGCTGTAGAAGTCAAGATCACTAAACATTCTCTTCCTGCTTCCTGATTTAGTGATGTTTCAGGAGAGATGAAGTGATAGGAAAGTAGAAAAAGTGCTCCTCGGAGCACAGGTCTTCAACAAGTCAGGTAGGTTATTGTGGGCCAGCAATGTTCGGAATTCAGTCATGACAATAGACATAATGTGTACCGATTTGCGTGATAGTTGGACAAAATGTGTAGGAGTAATATTAAAAAAAATGTTTCGCAACAATCTGCCTCCTGGTGGCGCGATAATAGGCCAATGTAAAAAGGGTGGCATTTCTTCCTCTGCCTTTCACGGCAATCGGACGCTGCGTTCATGATTTGAGAATCTGCAAACTTTAGATGACAATCTTAGCCAATCAGGATGGAATAGGAAAAATCTGACAGATCTGAGTTGATCACATGACTATAGAGATTATGTGTACATATTTGTACGTTTTTGTATGTTTGGACAAAATCTGTAGGAGGAAATGTAAAAAAAAAGGTTTTGCAAACATTGGCCTGCTGGTGGCGCTATAACAGGCCGATGAGAAAAATGTGGGCAAATTGTTCTGCTCTGGCATCCAGGGAGTGTGCGTGCACAGATTAGCGTCGACCGGTAGCTGTTAACGGACAGACGGACACACACACACACACACACACACACACACACACACACACACGGACACATGGACACATGGACGGACAGGGGCAAAAACATAGTGTCGGCCATGCCTTCGGCCCGGCGGAGACAATGACATGAGATATTTACACAAGTTACACAACATCTGTGTCAGTGTGCATGGATGGTGACTGATTCCACAATCCACCGTTCACCACAACAGGTCATCTCTATGAAGGAGAGACTCGTGCTGACCACGAGAGAACCAGCTACCCATGAAACGAGAGCAGGAGAGAGAAACAGCAACTATCGCCTCAGCATCACGGACATACTAGCACACGCAAGCACGTGTTAGCACATACAGTACAAGCCACAGAGTGATGGCCATCATAAAAGTGCTTGGCTCTAGCCTGTATTTATGTTTAATTAGTGCTGCAGTAGCCATTGCAACCTACATTTCCTTCCCCGATGTTGTTAAATAGAGGTGAATAGCTATTATGTAACATAAAATTCTGGTCTCTCTAATGACCACTTGCCAACGCACGCACACACGCACGCACGCACGCACGCACGCACACACGCACACACACACACAGTATGTGCACACTCCTTATACCGACTGCAAATACGAACACCACCTTCCCCTTAACAGCCCCTCTGAAAACCATTGTCAATCGACGCCAAATGCTCCATTTCAGCTGTGGTAAAAAGCAGAGGTGTAGTTCTGTAAGAAGCCATTAATGGCCAAGTTCTCAGCCTAATTAGCTGTAGATAAGTGGCTACTGGCCCCACATCAGACACTTGTCATATGTCTTATTCATATATAATTGCTGCAACACGGCTGGATTATCCCTCATTTTCACATTATTAGGCACCATTAATCTTAGTGCAAGAATGAAATGAAAGCCCTACTCCTTCATTCTTTGCCACTCAAATGACTCATTGGTATTGTGTGATGATGTATGGGTAGGCATTGAAGAAAACTCACGACATACACAACCTTTGTACGGCCTGATTTATACTTAGTTGCGCGTCCTGCACCGGAAAATAGCAGATCTACAGGCTCACGTGTCACGATGCGGCATGCAACCAAGTACTATAAATCAGTCTGGGTTTCAGGATGCAGGATGCAGGTTGCCGTGCATCCAGAGACTGACCGCTCTCTCGCAGAGAAGAAGAGTGATGAGTGCCTTGATTAAAAAAGGGTGTTTCGTTAAAACAACGATTCATCATCAGGAATAGAGACATGCATTGAGTGATAGAGTGCCGCTGTTGTTCTTTCTTACCTGGGTCACCCTGACTCACAGAGTCCATATGCAGAGATAGATAGAAGGGTTATCTGAAGATTTAGAGAGAAAAAGGGGGAGAGGAAGAAAAGAGAAAGAGATAACAGAAAGAGAAAAGAGAGAGAGACAGACAGAGATACGTAGATAGATAGATAGATAGATAGTGTTTCCTGTCTCTCTCCACTGTCACTGGTAATAAGGATTATGAGGGACAAACAACACCCAAGTAACGGACTGTTTGTGACAATGCCTGACTTCTTGTTATATAGCATTGTTAGTGGAACATGACACACCAACAATTTTGTTGCTTGTAGACAGAGTGAGTGACAAATAAAACCCTCTTGAATCTTGATTTTTTTTTAAATTTCTATAATCCGCTGTGTAATCACTGGAAAGTGTTTTAGCTCATACCCACCACTAGAAAATGCCTCTTTCAATGTAAGTTCTGCTTCACCAAGAGCCCCCCCCCCCCCAAATGCCACTGGCGTCAGCTGTCTATGATCCTGGAGCAGGAATCAAAGGGTTCATTAGAGATCATTAGAGATGGGATTAAATGAATTTCCGGGACATTTATTTCTTGTACAAAAAGACAAGAGCAGTGGTTTCACTGCTGGAGACTCTGACAGAGAGCTTCTGAGTCCACCAGATTCAAAAAAGATTTATTAAACACTGCCCCCTTGTGTTCACAGTGAGACATGAAAAGTCAAGTTGGTACTTAGATCAGTAGAGGGAGGCGAACATCTGCCAGAGCGGAAATTAACTTCTGGGAACATATTGATCACCCCAGTGATAAGATGGGGTGATCTTATCACTGGGGGGTGAATTTATTCTATCGATAAGTTCGGGCTGCCAAAACTGTTTATAAAAGTAGATTAAGAGAGGGAAAACGCTCTTCTGCGTAATTACTTTCCGCAATCTCCAAGTTACATGCAGTGTTTTTCATTTTGAGTAAAGTTATTTCATCTTAACCCTTTAAGACCGGGAACAAAGATGCGTGTGTCATTTTTAGATTTTGTTGGGCTATTCAAAAATAGCAGAGAAGCAAAGATAGCGCGGCCGTGCTATCTTTGCTTCTGGGGGCTCCTGGAACTAAATATTTTACAAATGTTCGCTTAAAAAAATATATAATCCAAGATTTTGCCACAAATACACAATTTAAAAAAAATAGCAGATCTACAAGCTTGAGTGCTGCGCTATGAGCTTGTATATCTGCTATTTTTGAATAGCCAAAGACATCTAAAAATGACACATAGATGCGATCCCGGTCTTAATGGGTTAACTAAAGCAAGAAGTTCATCAGCGCTGGCAATATACGGCTATGTTTTGCATTACATAGTGCACAGAAATAAACTGGAAATGGAGAATTAATGCCAAAGAACAGCAGGGAATCTTGCAGTCAAGCAGCATAAATATTTAATGATGCGGTGATGTCACCTCCTGGAGGAAAAGGAAAACTTTGACAAGTGCTTGCCATCTTCAAAACTGAGACTCTGTAATGACAAGCGGTTTATCATGGAGTCAATACTCTGAGAGAAAATGGATCAAACTCTATTTTCATCTAGTGTCATTTGACCCTCTAGATGGGAGGAGATACTGTAGGCGGGGGTGTAAACATCTAAGGCTGACAATGCTGCTGTCTATGTGAAACTGAATGGTAACTGGAACTGAAATGAAAGGCCAAAAGTTCTGCAGCTGGCTTCATACTGTACCCCTTTTTATAGATCCAAAGTGGTTTAAAATAAAAAATAAACTTTTTATGGGTCATACAAAGCATTTTGTAACGATTGAAGGACAAGCACAGCACTCTGGAACCTTTTCGGTTCCATATGACACCTTTTTTGGTAAGACATCATCATCCTGGAGGGAAAAAAGGGCTGAGTGAGTCTGTTGTACTCTTTGAAACATCCATGTTTGTACTGCATACGATGCAGCTGTTTTCTGACAAACAGGTTAATACAACACTATGGGATCAAATATAGATATAGAATATGTTCCAATAAGAATAAACAAAATGTTTACTTTATTAAATTACCATATGTTACAAACTGTGACATTATTACTTACTTACACGCAATTAGTGTGTGTGTGTGTGTGTGTGTGTGTGTGTGTGTGTGTGTGTGTGTGTGTGTGTGTGTGTGTGTGTGTGTGTGTGTGTGTGTGTGTGTCTATATATATAATGTACTTACCACACCAATACAACACGGCATAGGCTTGAGAATAATGACATTATGCTTTACCCTGATACAATTTCTGACCAACAACTCTATAAAGGAAGTGCTGCACCATAAGTATTTACTGCCTTGCAGTCGGGCAGTGCGGCCAGACCTGGCATTTAATTTTCCTCTCCCTTGAAAGCGTTCCCCTGCCGACTGTCTGTCTGTGTGTCTATGTGTGTGTCTGTGAGAGCCTGAGGCCAGGGTAAACAGACAGATGCTCTTGAGGAGACAGGAGAAGGGCGAAACCGGAGCCGCGGCCCGGCTCTAACGGTGATGCTGAGTTTGGTGGAAAGGCAAGCCGTCTAATGGGGTGAGGGAGGGAGCAGGAAGCAGGGATTTGGATCACTGCTCTAAGGGGGCTCGCATTCTGCCCCAGGACTGAAAACGCTGTAACCTGACCCTCGCCTTGTCTGCAGGGCATCAACCAACCCCCAGCTATTGAACAAGCACTGGGTAGAAACAATTTGCAATGCGCCTGCTCTCACTCACACACACACACACACACACACACACACACACACACACACACACACACACACACACACACACACACACACACACACACACACACACACACACACACACACACACACACACACGCGCACGTACACACGTACGCACGCGCGCGCACGCACACATACCCATACACATAAGACACTGAAACAGGCACAGGCACACAAAAACATGATGTACAGAAGAAAGAGAGAGAGTTGGAATAGAGATAGGAGATAGGGAGAGTGAGACCACAAAGAATGAGAGAGATAATAAAACAATCAAATAGCTCCTCCCTCTATGCTCCCGATGACACTAACAGGCTATTATCAGTCTCATTATTATTAACAGCCACCAGCAAAAATTACACAATACATAATGTTGTTATCAGTGCCTGCATGGCTGACAAATTAACCCATTACACAAAATACATAAAGTACTGTACACGCCACTAACATGTGCATAAAGAGCATAAGCTGTGAAATATGTAATAATGTCTGTTGTTGAGTGAGTGAGCTAACTCTCTCTATAGTTACAATCAGGCTGTGCACATGTTCATGAAGGATAAAGGTAACTTTTTAGCCAAGATGCCATTATCTTCAAGCCCGTTAGCATTAAAACATCCTTTGAATGTTCAAGTATGCTGGCTAGTGGAGACCGACAACTACAGTATGTAAAAGTCAACATGGCTACGTAGTATGCTAGATTAAATCAAATGCAGAGTAGATCTGATTTCTCCACAGCCTGGATGAGGTTTACTTGTTTCTTTTCTTTAACCCATTCAATCCGGGAACGCATCTGATGCGTCACTTTAGAATTCTTTGGCTATTCAAAAATAGCAAATATACAAGCTCATAGTTCATATGAACTTGTAGATCAGCTATTTTTGAAAATAAATTGTGAAAATGTGTGCAAATCTTTGAATATATATATTATATATATACACATTATTACATTTTTAACTCAAATCTTTGCTTCTGGGGATCCCTGGAACAAAATGATTTGAGATGGGGGGGTCCGCGGACAAATACATATCATTTTGGGTGGTCCTTGACATAAAAAAGGTTTGCTTTATAAAAAATATATATTCAAGGTTTTGCACAAAGTTTTACGATAAAAAAATAATAATTGCAGATCTACAAGCTTGTATGAGCTTGTATATCTGCTATTTTTGAGTATATTTTTGAGTATAAAATAATGGTTATAGCTTTTTTTTTTAAATCTAAAATGACACAGTAGGCTATGCGTTCCCGGATTGAATGGGTTAACTTGGGCTCTGTTCCTTCAATGTGTTTGTATATAAATCTAGACCCTCGGTCTCCAGCTAGTGCAGGAGCTGCCGGTGTGGTGCTGCTGTCCAGATCAGCTTGAGAAGAAATCGATGATTACATTAGCAGAAGACTGTAATAGAGAGGGGCTCAGGTTAATGGTCAAAGACTGAGTTTCATTCCTTTGGGACTAGACAGGGAAATGAAACCCTGTCAATTGGGAAATGGCTCCTTAGCATTAATGCGTACTGTATGTACACACCTGTGTTGACAAGCCCACACAATCAAATCCTCAGTGTTCATTTACCTCTGAGAGTGTGCACATCGCACCAAGTTACACTTGCACAGTAATGCCACTATTGTTAAGATTTCTGTACAGAAATAATGTGTGTAATAAGGGGAAGTGTGATATCTACACGCATTTACACTTTGATCTTAGCTCTTGGACACCCATTAGCAGTCAGTGCAGACCTGTCCATATCTGTGCAAAGGTCATGGAAATCAATAGACTGATGGTAGGATATTGTTAACACAACAAACTAATTTGGTATTCCACTCAGCTGTTGTGAATGCTCAAGGGAATGCAGCAACCAGAAAGCCTACTGCGGATGTCAAGAGACCAGCTCTTACTGCTCTGAGATTATAACAGAATGTTTCCTTCTACGGCCGTTTAGTTCAACTGCAGATATCGGTGCCACTTTGAATAATTAAACTTGATCTTTGATTTGAACAAACCTTATTGAACTGGGCAGGGTGACTAAGAACACATTTTATATGCAACAGCAGCCATTGCAATAAGTGTCTGAATTAGCCCTGAGTAATGAGGGCAAGAAGCATTGTAATTTGCAATTTAGACTTTGGACATGAAAAACGTGATTACTAATAGTATAAGAGTATAAGCAAAGTAACCTAAACACAAAATAAAGTTCCAAAGTGCTAGCCTGGCATTAGAGCAATTTATCATCAATTTATCACAACAAACAGTGGCACAATCTATTTTCTGTCAACTCTAAACAGCCATGCTTTCTGCTATTCCCTGATACACACAAATCAACATTTCCCAGTTCCATATCTCCCTAGAAATTCATCTCAAATACATCAATCACAAGTGTCAAATTTATAAGAGTAGCACAAATTGTTACTGAACAAGTAGTATAGGTTAGACTAAGCAAATTAAATCTACAGCAATTGAATCTATATTGAAATGACTGCAGAGTTTTTACAGTCTTTTTTCCAACCATCATTTAGCCATTAAGATTGAAAGCCCTTTTCAAGAGTCTTGGCGATGACATCAGCATCAAGACAACATAAACATTTCCAACAATTAATATACAAGAAACTATCGCACAACACCCACAATGAAGAAATCAAATAACTTTTCAGACTGAAACATAAAATAGTTTCATTTGCTAAGTGCTGAAATGGCAACGGTCCAACAACAGCACACTCTGCTGCCTAAGGTGAAGCTGTCCTATTGTTGTTGGAACATTATTTTCATGACATACTATTTGTTACTGATTTATAAATAAACAATAAAGAATGCTTACAAAAAAAAGCTGTTATTTGTTACAACCAAGATCACCCAAGTTCTCTGATGCCTACCTCTCTGAAGTTCTCGGGGCCACACTCCAAGCCCCTGAAGTCACACTCCAGCAGTATGTCTTCTATGCGATGTCGAGTGCGGTTGAAGAACTCATCGAGGCTAAAGCGAGACCCTGGAGGGCGGTCGGGCTCCGGGGCCAGTGGGATACCGGGGGCCATGTTGTCCTCGTAGCCCAACAGGGGTCCCATGAAGATGAGATCGCTGTAGCTGATCTGAGACTTCCTGAATGTGTTGAAGTTGCAAAAGGTGACAGCAGGAAAAGTCATGTTGTTCGCCACCCTCTCGTCAAGCATGGTGATGTGGTCGTACTGAAGGTAGTAGATCACCCTGTCCACCACCTGGAGGATGAAGGCGGACAGGGCTAGGGTGAAGACGATGCCCCACAGACCCTGGCGGATCCCACACGTCTTTTCCTCCACAAAAATGTGGTTGGCTCCATGGAGCGAGCATCCATCAAAGAACGCGGCGAGGTCATCCACCTCGCCGACGTCGTCCTCCTCGTCGTCAATGCCGTCCGGCTCGTCTTCCCCCTCTAGGTAGTCCCTCGAGTCCCCATCGCCACAGCCCTTCTTCACCCGCTTGTAGTGGTCCTCGAAGCCGTCCTTGCCCGATCCCATGCCGGGCTCGTCATCGGCCGCAAAGGAGATGGTGCACATGATCCGGACAGGCATGGTGGCTGGATGACTAGGCTAATGTGGGATGTCGGTATGAAGTCAGATGCTCAGTCCGCAGTGGCTGATCAGACCCTTACACAGCTGGGAAAGAAAACAACTGGACCGAATGACTCCCAACTCTGAAAGAAGTATGTTGTGAAACTACAAACAAAACAAAACCTAAAGTAACTAATGTAATTCAACAGCAAAAGTAAGGATATGTCTGTTCATAAGTGGCAGTTGATGCAAAACAAAACAAAAAATGGTTTTGGAAATCCGTTGAAGAATCAATAACTTCCACAAAGGCAATAGGGACGAAATCACAAGCTGCACAATCTAAAATATGCCTCAGTGTCTATTGAAGTAAAGTGTCAAACAAAACCAAAAAAACAGCCAATCAAATAAGTGCCTTCAAAATGAAAAGTTCATTCGAGGTGCAGAGCAAAGTCAAGACTGCATCAGTCAGAAGAAAAAGCTGCACAATCACTCAATTCACTCTCATCCATTCACATCTGTGGAGCGGTTCTAAGGAGAAGGATATCTTCAATCTGGATCTGTCCTTCGCTCTGTGGGACAGATTCACCTCAGAAGTAGAAGAGGAGGCAGGGAAGGAGGAGGGAAAAGGAGTACCGGACACAGAATACTCCCTCAGAGCCCAGCTACAGGTCACCGGGCTAGGGCAGAGTTTCACCATTTACAGGAAGCACAGCTTTGACGCAGAGCAAGAGTCAGAGATCAGCAGCCAATGTGCTGTGTAGAAAAAAGCACTAAATTGGCTGTTTATTTCTGCTGAATTCAGAGTTTGGTATGAGCTCTCCTCCCCTCCTCAAAGCCTCGCCTCATTGTGGTTATGTAATCAAATACAAATATGAGAAGAGCTGAGCTGAGAAAATCGAGAGTCATTTGAAGGAGATTTCCACAAACTCTGAAATGTAGTATGAGCCTTACTTTGTTGTCACTCTAAAGGTTGGAGGGTGCACGTCTGTGCTTCTTTCTCTGTGTTTTGAGGTTGTTCTAATGAGCTTTATGGTTTGGATGAGCCAAAGAGTAAAGTAACGACCGGAACACCATCACATGGGATTTAAGAGGAAGAAGTTTCACTTTCACGTGCAACACAGATGCCAACTCTTGAATTCAAGAGATAAGACGTTGACAGAACAGCCACTAAAGTTGTGGCCTAATCAAGAAATTCATTAAAGGTCTCCATTTCTTCATTGTTTTTCAATCTAACGGCTCATTTTGCAGACTACTCTCCTATAAATTACACTCATAGCTCTGAGCGGTTTGGGGGAATTAGATTAGTCAAAAACAAATACAACGGGTGGAGAAGAAAACGCATCTTAAATGGAGCCTCTCAATATTGCACATTGAGATGAATGCAGTTTCCCAGTGGTGGTGTTGGTTGCGATATGAAAAGGAAATGTAGTAAAATGATCCATCTGTATTGATCCGGCTCCATTAGAGCTTAAGAGGTTATTTTGAGAAACGTGACGGTAATAGCAGGATGACCAGCGCTCCACCCGGATAATCTTTGCCAAGATGCTGGAAGCATCGATGAGTCCAAACTGATAGAAGAGATTTCCGCACACTTAGAAGATGACGGTGCCATAAGATGAAACCTTAGACCCATTTAGGGGGATAACAACACTTGTTACGGTAACCCATGACCTAATGAAGGTACAGCAACATCAAAACTATAAAAGTTAAAACCAATCAAAAACACATTAGCTTGGGGCGCCCGCTGGCCTAGCGGTCCAGGCGCATACCACATACGCTGGTAATCAAGCTTTACAGCGTCCCCATCCCGACGATCTTTACTGTGTGTCACCCCCCATCTCTCTCCCCATTTCCTGTCAGCCTACTGTCCTGTCAAATAAAGTCATAAAAGCCCCCAAAATACCTTAAAAAAACCCAAAACATTAGCTTAACAGATTTACTGCGCTTTAAAACCCTAACAATATAATTAGGAAATGATCACAAGAGACAGCATGTTTGGTCAATATGTGGTTAGCTGCAGCTAACTTAGAAAGACTGATGATGACTATAAGAGTGTGCCTTTAGCTGACGCTACAGTAATGCCTGATTCATAGATAGCCTCCGGCACCAAGCTTGACCGAACACAAATAAAGTCACCCCAGCTCTCTATGCGTCTGCCGTCTGCCCTTACAGTATGTCTTCCAGAGGAGCTACAGTCAATTAATATGCACATAAATTAACATCCTATATTTGGCCTGAGATGGTAATTTGTGAAACTGCTGCAGGGTAAAGTGCAATGTGTAAGGCAGTACAATAACCCTACCAATGAGTCCTGATTGTAATTGTATTGAACAACAATTTGACGGTTTTAATTATATTGTCAGTATGAGCCAGGTAAAACAACAGGCGATTTAAAATGAAAGTGTTTGTTTTGACAATGCATTCCCCACAGTGTTTTTACCTCCCACTCTCCTTGACCCTGATGGATCAGTTCCTCTGTCGGCTGTCCATTCTGTTCTGTTGTCCTGAGTTCACCTTGACACTGATGTTGACAACCACCAGATGGCAGCAGCAGCACATCAAATCCAGTTATTCTCTTGTTTCTTCTAATCTGAACCCTCTGACAAACATTTTGCTACAGAGATTATACTGTATATAAGCACATTTGAAAATCTGAATATTGCTGAAGGCAAGACGCAAGGGATGTATTTCCTTGTTGTTCATGGCTTCAGACAGAAACAAATGTGCTGCTATTTTTTGTATCTATTTAAAACTTTGTTTAACTATGAAATGGTCACTTGATATTGAAACTATAAGTGTATACATTATGTGCTTAAAATCTGATTATAAATGGTTTGAAATGTGTCCACTCATAAACTGAATTAAATAGTTTGCCAAATAGAACATTTTAGTAAGTGGAAATGGGCCTCATAACTGAAGTGGAGCAATTAAGATGATCTCAGACAATCTATTGAACTTGAAGCAAAAATTGATTTATAGGCTCTCACAGAATATTTGAATCAACTTTTACATTAAAAACTGCTTGATTTCAATAGCGTTCCTCAATTGAAATAGCCAGAAATCATTGCTACATCCCCATAAGACCACTGCAGCTGCCGTCACAATCTCTGATCACTGCCAATGGACCTGCCTTTTAAAAACATAAACCGTAGCATCTCTATTTTGGGCATGTCATAATTCTGTAGGTGAACATTCAACAAAAATAGCCGATCTACAAGCTCACAACGCATGGTGTTGCGATGCGTTGTGAGATTTGAAGATCGGCAATTTTTGGTGATGAGAATTGGTGTACAAGAAAAAAAAGGAGGGGACCAAGTATAGACCCCTGGAGGACCCCTGTCGACGAGGTAGACAGTATGGATTAAGTAGTTAATAGCAATAGTCTCTGGGCTCTGTTCTCTTCTCTCATCCTTATGGGGAGATATATTTGTGTTCTCAGCTTTGAACTGAACTCTCAGTACAAAAGACACCTGTTGTACAACAATCTTGTTTTAGGTTTGGATGATTTGTGTGTGTGTGTGTGCGTGTGCGTCCGCGTGTGCGCGCGTGCGTCCGCGCGTGTGTGTGTAGATAGCATGTTATTTAGACAGATGCCAGGCTCATTTGTTGACCTGGCATCCTATAGTTTGTATAGTTTCTATGTACAGATGGTTTATTTTGTGATATTATACTGTTTAGACTGATGCTAGGTTCTTGGCTTACCTATGATACTAGATTACTGAGGCACTGCACTGTCTCTATACATTTGATGTATGTGTTTACCTTGATTACTGTAAGAGCGTCTGCTAAATGCCTAAATTATAAATTGTGTGTGTGTGTGTGTGTGTGTGTGTGTGTGTGTGTGTGTGTGTGTGTGTGTGTGTGCGTGCGTTGTTGTTCCTTCAGGTCATAAGGTGGCAGTGTTGTCGCGCTGTCAGGCCAGCTACACACACACTCAGCTGCTGTGGGAGAGGGAGAGGGGAGAGCGAGGCAGATGAGAGCAACAGCTTCAGCGTTTCCCTTTCAAGTCCCTTCTCACGAGCCCCACTGATGGCTAGGACCGACCTGCCGTTGCCATGGTTACCCTCTGGCCGCCGGTGTGAGAGGATGGATACATGAAGCCCATTACTCAGAACATGCATGTACTGTAGGTGACACAAACACACCCGCGCGTACACACACACACACACACACACACACACACACACACACACACACACACACACACACACACACACACACACACACACACACACACACACACACACACACACACACACAGACGCATCGATGCATTGCACACAGAAAGGCACACACCGAAGCACAGATGCACGTAGACACACAACCAGATGTATACATGGATACATACACACATGTACGCGCACACACACACATGTACGCGCACACACACGCGCACACACACACACACACACACACACACACACACACACACACAGACACAGACACAGACACACACACACACACACACACACACACAGAAAGCACATGCACATGCTGACACATATATACAGTACATAGGATTACATACATGTTTGTGTACACACACTCTGCACTCCATGCACCCGTCTCTTAACGAGAGAGAACCACATCCCCATGGTTACAAACCTCACAAAAAATATGATATTACTGGTCTGGTGGATCAATACCCCAGCATGCATAATATACTTCATCCCCTGTGGGATTCAACAATACAATTATTGTGAGCAGGAATAGCGGAGAAAAACGATAAACAAGGAAGGAGGTTCGTCCATTTCCCTGTAAGACATTGAGGTAGCCTAACAGTAGAATGCCGTTTTCACAAACACAATATTCCCATCACCCCTCCTCTGGTAGGGGAGGCATCTGATACAAGCGAGTATTATAAACAGTGGCTCCCCTGCTGGGAGGAAAAACAATACGGAGGGAGAACAATGCTCTCTGTCTTTAAGTGAGTTGTTTTGCCCATGGAACACATTTCTCATTTCGGTCCATGTGGAGAGGTGACATGCAACCGCATGACCTCTCAGAGGAAACGTCTGATAAAAGGAAACGTCTGATAATAGGCAACCAGTTCTACCATAATACACAGAGCAGTAACACAGCATGGACGTGGGCTGCCTGGTAACAGACTACATTATTGTAGTCGTGTCACGTTTGTATAGACGTTACGAAAATAGCAGATCTATAAGCTCACAGCGCATTACGGATGCAATGCGTTGTGAGCTTATAGATCTATGTTTTAAGCGTGGAACACTGTTGTACAGCGGAGCATAAATTGGGCATAAGACTGACGTGACATACTTGGAACAGGCAGATCACAGAGATACTGTAGGTCAACAGATGAAAGAAAAGTAGAGATCTCATTTAGATTCATGACGAACACGAGTGAAGGTCTTTAATGTTTGATGGAGGAAAAGGTCTCCCTACCAGGTGGGGTGGACTGCCTAAAAGTATTAACTCAATAGGTTTCAAAGAAGAATGATGAAGAGGCAGGGCTATGCACAGATGTTTGGGAGGGGAGGGGAGGGCAGGGCAAGGGCAAGGGCACCCATAAAAAAAAGAAAACCTTACAGACTGAATAAGAGCAGAAATTACAAGAAGAAGAAAACAGCCTATTCATTATATACTGTAGGGTAGTATCACATTTAGAAACCGGAGAACCAAGAGAGTCTAGAACCAGTCTCAAAATCAATCAATCAAAATGTGATTGATGCACTTTTCAAATAGGGATGTTTTTTTTTACAGATGAGCCATTAACTGTAAATACGTATTTTGCTTGATTAACCTGTTAATGCAATCAAGCAGGTTGACACATGAGGATGTGATGTTCAGATCTAGCCTATGGTGTAGCCTCTGTAGTGATTGCAACGGTGTAGTCTAATCTTAAGTGGTGGGTATGTACTGTATTTTATACTGTAAATGTAGCCCCCCTCCTCTCTCCTCCTACCCCCAAGCTACCACCATGCATGCACAAGGGTGCACATGCATACGTATTCAAACAATTTAAAGCATACTGCAACATTAAAGCTATGCAACTATGCAACTTTCCTGTTCTATTCCGGATTTGAACCCGGGTCTCCTGCGCAAGTGCTGAAATGTTTACCACTGAGCTAATAGAGCCCGTCTGCTTGCTCTGGGGAGAAATTGAATTTTGAACTTCAGGTCAAAACAGAAATTAAAAAATAATTACATAAAATAGAGCATTAAGGTGTCGCACATTTTAAGAGTACAATTGATGCAGGTGTAGATATGTTTTGACATTGACTTGATTTACTGTATTTTGGTGGCTTCTGAGGCTAAGTAACCAGATTAAATAAGAATATGATGAAATAAGGCTTCTGCATATCATCTACATAATCACTAATTACATTATGTAGATTCATCAGCAGGCAAAACAGCGATGGAATTATCAGGGCCACAGAAAGTGACAGTTGTAAAATCTCTGTAAGACTTAATTCTTGAATAAATTACCAACTGAAATAAATTAAATTTAAGACAAAAAAATGATTAACTCACATTATTTTGGAGGTTAAAACAATCCTTATGTCCTGGTCTGCCTTTTGAAATTTTGGTGGTGACGTCATGACCACCACACACTACCAGCGGCACCACACTAACAAACATACACTTGAATGACCAGAGAGAGGAGGGAGAGAGGGCTCTTTGAGTAGCTGTTTCGGTGAAAGTATACCATTTTCACGCATAATGCAATTTAGTTAGTATCAATATTGCAATAGCCTACGTAATACGTATCACTGCTCATTTAGCAGTTTATCATGTAGACTACACCAATGGCAGAGAGCGACTGCAGTTTAGTTTGTCTAGAGGGAAAATAATGAGTGAGTGAATGAATGAATTATGAAGGCATAAAAAAGGGCACTTGGGGAGCTGCTGCACAGGGACCAGTTGGCTACTATGTGTGTATGTATCTGTGAGGAGGGCTGACGACATATTCAACTGGCTCATGATGTGTCATTCACAGTTTGAGTCCATTCAGGGAAAGGTGTTTGACACACTATAAATTACTTGTTCACTGTTCGACTCTGGCCTGAGGGTCTCAAACTGCATCTCACACAACAGCTGGGTAGACACTACATGGTGCATGTCACAGCCTTCCTTCTGTGGACACTAGTTGTAAGGCAGTGACATTGCTGATTTTTTGTTGTTGTTGAAGGTTTTCTACCCTAAAGAAGAGAAGGTCCACAAAAAGAAGTGCTGAGACAGGTCAGAAAACATATTAGCTGTTATTAGCTGTCTTCATGTTCAAGCTCAGAATGGGGATTGATGTGAATATATGATATATAGCAGTGCGTGCAAAATACTATGGTGCAGTGGGGTGAAGTCGACACTCAGTCACAGACCGAGGTTGTGCCAAGACTACCTCAAGGGAGAAGAGGGAAAGATCATTGATCATTGTTATAATTATTATTATTACTACTACTAGACCGGTGCCGGCCTACTTGGGAACGATACAAGTCAGGAACGATTCAAGTTGGAAATGCATGCCCCACCCAGTTATGCAATACCCGTTTTACTTGTTGTCAGAATACCCGTCTGTCTGTCTATGTCCCTTTTATGCCCATATAGAAATTTCTGTATCTGTCTGTCCATTTCATGCCCATACATGGAATTCCAAATATAGAGTCTAGGCAGTCGGCCAGTATGAAGTCATATTGATGACATGACATCAACGTGCTTCATATATGGAGATTTCACGGATGTATCAATATTTTTGAAGATCCGCTGATCCAACCAACTTCCCACTTGCCTCATCACACCATTGTTTCCGTAATGCACGCCGCGCCGAGTTTGAAGTCGGTCGGTACCATATTTGGGCATGCCCATTATGTGCATAGCGGTCAGGTCTGCGGTTCTGGACAACCCGATTTCCATACAGTATATGCTTATATATGGCCGCATCGGTCGGATCGGTGGTTCTGGACAACCACTGGACCTGTGTAAACAAATTGGCGGCACTACATAGCTTATTTCATATCTTAGCATATTGCATATTGCATAATTGCATTCCTTGGCCACCGTATTGCTGCTAGCAGCTATATTTATTATTATTATTATTATTGGGTAAAGGAGATAGTAGGACAGTGAGCAAACAGAATCAAGAGGAAAGGGCTGTAGAGGATGGTTATGAGCTATAGACATTGCATACTGTAATAGAATAACAGGAAATGGGTCATGACATTTACCGTGTACCATGAGACAAGGGTAAGAGATGGCAGCAAGTTAAGAGTCATCTGCAGACCTTCAGATTATTTTTAAAGCGTATTGACTGATGAATTTCCGACAGAAAATACAGCTCCACTGCAGTGATTGTATGTTATGTACCTTGCTTAACCACATGAACCCTATTCTGGGCATCGCAACACGTCGCATTGTGAGCTTGTAGATCAGCTTTCTTCAGCGATCTACAAGAGGGAAAAAAGGATGGGACCAAGTACAGACCCCTAAGGGACACCGGTCAATGAGGGTTTAAGTGGTAAAGCACTTTTCTCAAGTTGTTATAGAACAGGTAAGCATTACTCTTCCCCTTTCATTTACCATACATTTTTAGGCTACCAAGCCAGTCTGGGTATCCAGCATGCACTGTAGGGTCCTCCAAGTCACAAGGCGGCTTTTTCCAAATGTCATGGATAGCACGCAAGCAAGCAATACGAACACCCCAGCAGACGAGCGAAATCAACAAAAATGAGTTCGATTTAATAAGTCTGTTTGGGGACTCTTCAGTCAAAAGCATGAAATTTAACCTCCTCATTAATGTCTCTTTGTTGTCAGCAACACAAAAGCAGCTTCCTAGACTCTCTGGTGACATGTCTTCTTCTGTAAATCTCGAGGCTACTTCTTGTCTACAGCTTGATTGGTGCCTTCCCTTTCAGCACTTTCTCTACCGTCCCAGCAATGTTATATCTTTTTACTTTACTTCCTGGCTTCTTCTTCACTTCCACCCACCACCGCAGTAGAGCTGAGTGGGCCTGTCTTGCTGACGGCTATGAATGTGTATGTACAATATGAATGTGCTTAATCTTGGTTTATCCTCCTTCGTACAACGGTGTCCTGCGGCGAAACTACACAATCTACAATTCTGCGACGTGTTGTGAGCTCCGTCGTACGACAGAGCATAAATCAGGGTTCGGTGCCGATGACTCAGGGAAATGAGAGGGTAAATCACAGAGCGGAGCATTGTAGGTGCATTGTGTTAAGCGGCGGCGGGCACAGCAGAGCTGTTCTTGTAGGGCTGAGGCCAGAGCCACTGACCTGAGAGCTGTTATCTATCGATAAACTTGTGGCTGAGGCGCCGAGCCAAGGGGGCGACAAACCGTGCCGAAACTGAATACGGAGTGAGGGTAGAGCGAAGTGAATAGGACAGTGTAGGTGACCGTGGGCGAATGCCTGAATAGAATGGAACCATACTGCAAAGTAAAATCCTTTTGAGTTAAATCAACAGTTAAGGATTTTACTGTGTGTCCTGGCTCTCTGGTGGGGGGCGTGTGCACACAGCCCCCCACCACATCATAACATCATGTGAAGTGTTGACATGATGTTATGATGTGTAGAATTCACAGCACAAGGAGGCACTTACTGAGGGCCAGGTCACATACAGTACTTCACTGGCGGTGTTTGTGTCACTGAGTGCTTTTGGAGCAAGGGAGCAATGTAAGGGAGGGAGAATTACAGTGGCAGAGAGACAGCTTTTTGCGTATTTATAATCATTTTTAGGCTTTTTAAAATTAATCGTACAGACAGAAATCTGAGAGGGGGAAGACATGCAACACACGTCTACTTCTGGATATTATATCTGGCAACTACGGCGCACCCAGGTTTTGCTTATTTATGCTGTGGGGCCTGAGTCATCTAGAAGAGGGTCTGTGTGTAAAACGGCTAATCTTGCAAATAGGGGTGGGACGATATGGGTATCTCACGATATGATATCTGTGGCGACTCTCTGGTGACAGGTCTTCTTCTGTAAATCTCGAGGCTAATACTCCTTTCGATAATAACAATAATATCACGATATTCGATATATTGCGATATCACGATATATTGCATTAAATTTCACCAACGATATATCACGATAGTTCTTGTATTCAATTCATAAACATATAAAATAGCACCAAACAGTTAAAAATCATCATTGCACAAATACAGAGTCAGAAAACAACGTATCACAAACAATATTTTTCAGCAGTATATCGATTATTTATCGCGGGAGAAAGTATTGCGATATATCGCGATATCGATATATCGTCCCACCCCTACTTGCAAACCAACTGGAACGATCAGTGCCACATTTCTTTTGCAAGCTGCCAGTAGGCCAAGGAAGTACTGAGGTGGTTGAATAGGGCTGAAACTTTGGCCAAATATGGAGTCTGAGATCCATGAGGGAGCCATGCTGTTATTAGACCCTGTCCTATAACTCCTGTTATTGTATGTGTACTTTTTCTTTTTCTTGCGGTCCCACCACTGTAGACTTAAATTGTTCATGAAAAAATATTGTCATACCTTTTTGGATTGAAATGAATCGAGAGATACAGAGAGAGAGAGAGAGAGAGAGAGAGAGAGAGAGAGAGAGAGAGAGAGAGAGAGAGAGAGAGAGAGAGAGAGAGAGAGAGACAGACAGACAGACAGACAGACAGACAGAAAAGTGTAAAAGAGACGGCAAGTATATGAGAGAGGGAACAGAGTGAAAGATGGAGAGTTAACAGAGAGAAAGAGAGAGATAAAGGGGAACAGATAGAGACATTTACCACTCATTAGGGTCAGTGCAATTAGCGCTGTATTGAAGTGACTCCACAGGGAGAGATGGAGACCAGATGGGTCTATAGCGGCAGCAGACAGATGCTTCCACAATCAATGGCACCATCCTATGGACGCTTCAAGAATCAATGGAACCCATCGAAGCATCGGCCTGTTCAGATCACAGACAGCAACATTAGACACACCTCCCTTTCGTCTCTTTCTCTCTCTCCCCCCCTCTCTCTCTCTCTCTCTCTTTCTGACTGATGGAGAGAACAGAGAGGGGTCAGGGGGTAAAGATAGCTGGTCTTTGATCGTTGCCTCTGTTCTCCACCGGATTCGACGGTGTCTCTAGGCTCCCCTCCGAACGTGATTATCACTCAATGCACTCCATTACCCCCACTGTAAGCCCTGCCTGCTCCTGGCTCCCTCTTCCCTTTCAGGCATTCTAACTCTCTTGCCGCTTTCTTCCTTTCTCTCTCTCTCTCTGTCTCTCTCTCTCTGTCTCTCTCTCTCCTTGGTCCCACTTCATCTCCCTCACAGTTTGTCTCCTTCCCCTTCTCTTACTCATTTCTCTCTGTCACTGTCTCTTTCGCTAATATGAGCACCAGTCAGTCGGGCAGCAGCGGCATGACTTTTTAACGGAACAGCTGAGTGGAACACAGTTATCAAGCCGAGCGGTTTGAATGTGCAACATTTTCATGAAGCCAATTCATCAGGGTCGGACAGATTCACACAGCATGACCATCTTTTCAATAAGAACCCCTGCCGCTGCCAGGCAGCATCAGTAACTAGCATGCAACACGTCATACATACTGTACCAACACGGGCTAAGCATTCTCTGTCCACATGCATGAGTTTAATCAGTCATCTACTGTCACAACTTTGATTAAAAAAAAAAAAACAGACAGAGATTTGTGGAATTTATGGATGAGTGTGGTTACACATGGATGTAAACTGCAACTGGTTGGCATAGACACACGGCACGACTTGGGATAAGGGAGAACGGTGTAGTGCAGGACACGTCAGCCCATAACAATTTCATATATTGATTTTTTTTCCGATTATTGTTTGCTAAAATATTCTGATGCTAGCACTTTTGATACACAGATGGATTGATTTTATACAACTGTACATTGTGGGTTGTGTATTGAGATGACAGACATGCCACGTTAAAAATGACAAATGAAACCTTCATTAGAACACAAAACAGCCGTCAACCATCGAAAAAATATGCTTGTAGATCAGCTATTTTCATCATATCGTCGATGTCAGATGGAAACCTTATATTGTTGTTTCAGAATTCAAAGTCAAAGCAGAAAAAATAACAGATCTAAAAACTCAAAATTGAGCTTGTAGATCGGCTATGTTTGGTACTTTTGTGTGGCCCAGTAGTATGACCAAGCATTCATTTACGAAAAAACATAAAAAGTTGAAATATGTTATGACAAAGTACAAATCTTCCTTAAGGATTGCTCCCTGTGTTTCTGTTTTGGCTCCCTAGCCTCATAGTTAAGAGTTTCCTGAGTGCCTGCACAAACAAGGAAGTTGCTAAGCAAGTGAATGGAAGGTATCGCACGATGAATATTGTAAACACAGCGTTGTAAATGTGAAATCAATATTGAGAAAATTCATAACAAATTCGACCTTATAAGACAATTTGTTTGGCACAGTAATACTGATACATGCAGTCGTAGGTGTGTGTTTATAGAGAATTTTACAACAGCTTCGAACGTGGCTCAGCTAATCATAATCAAGGACCGGAACTATCCATTTTATAAGCGAGCCAAGTGGCGGGATCCGGGAGGTAAACTGCAACTGGAGTATCTCTAGTTCAGTGATTCTCAAAGAGGGTCCAGGGAGTTAGTGTCGAAGTATCCTTGAGCAAGACGCTGAACCCCTAATTGCTCCCGATGAGCAGGTTGGTGCCTTGCATGGTTTCCTCCGCCATTGGTGTATGAATGTGTGTGTGAATGGGTGAATGTAATGCACAATCTATGTAAAGTGCTTTGGATAAAAGCTCTATATAAATGCACCATTTACCATTTAAGGGTTCCTTGAGGGTGATCCAAATGGACCCTTACAGGTCTGTAACATTGAGAGTGTACAAATGGAATCAAATGGACCCTTAAGAGAAGTGTAGAAATGGAACCCCCTCATTTGTACACTAATCTTTCCAGTTGTATACACTTAAGTTTGAATAACCACGGTTCTAGTTTATACACAGATGTGATGCGTTGTGAGCTTGTAGATCGGCTATTCTCGCAAGCAAAGATGCCATACGAAAAAGTATGAATCAGGCTTAAGGATTGCTACCCTGTGTTTCTGTCTTGGCTCCCTAGCCTCATAGTTACTGCATGTGTTGTTTCCTGAGTGCCATCTCAGATTGTGTTCTGCCTCCTTAACTTATGTGTTTGACATTGTGCCTGTCCCTGGACTCTGGTCTATTGCATGCTCTCTCTTTGGATTTGTTTGTTTGCACTGCTTCCCTGGTTACGACCTCTGCTGCTTTACCATCCTGTAAGCCTTTTCCCTTTATGTGTTTCAATAAATTCTCATCGGCTATTTTCAGCATAGATAGTACAGCACAAAAACAGGGGGACTCTAGTATAGAGCCATGGGGTACTCCGGTCAACCAAGTGTAGGGTTTAAGTGCATATAATGTCAACATAAAGCATGGGCCAGATTTGAAAAGCGGTGGGTCGTGTCTATGTCTCACATCTATTGCGATTTATTCTTTTTGGCTTCAATTACTTTAATAAAGCAATAAGCCTCAAGAAGCGGGTGGTTTATAGTGATTTTAGAACAGCTAAGGAGCGTTAGGCATGATGTGGAGTGGAGTACCTAAAACCCCCTTAGCTGTTCTGTAAACCACGGCTCGTGTGGCTTATTGCTTTTATAAAATGGTTAATATAACACATTTGGCAACATGGAAATCATAGAGATATCCCAGTTTAAAGTTTTTTTTTAAATAACGGTGGCTACATAATTGGAGTGTTGGGGGGCGACGCTAAAATGACATAGGCACCAGAAATGTAAAATGAATTTAAAACTAGAAAAAGTGCTCCTCGGAGCACAGGTCTCCGCCAGGTCGGGTAGGCTATTGTGGCCTCCTGGTGGCGCTACAATAGGCCAATGTGAAAAGGGTGCCATTTATTCTTAGGTCGTTCACGGCAATCGGACACTGCATTCATGATTTGAAGCATTTTGTTCCAAAAATGTGTTTTGCTAAATTAGACCTGCTGGTGGCGCTATAACAGGCCAATGTGAAAAGGGTGGCATTTCTTCCTCGGCCTAGTGGGAATGTGCGTGTGAAATTTCACGGAAATCGCACGCTGCGTTCATGGTTTGAGGCAGTTTGTTCAAAACGGACCAATCCTGAAAACTTTGGATGGCAACCTTAACCAATAAGGATGGAATATGGGAAATCGGACAGATCAGGGTTGATCACATGACTATAGAGATACTGTGTACCGATTTGCATGACGTTTGGTTAAAAACTGTAGGAATAATGTGAAAAAATGGGTTTTGCACAAATCGGCCTCCTGGTGGCGCTATAACAGGCCCATGTGAAAAATTTGAGGCAGAGGTTCTGACTTGGCATCCAGGGAGTGTGTGTGCAAAGTTGCGCAGCGACCGGGCCAACGGTGCCGGAGATTAGCTGGTAACACACGGACACACGGACGGACGGACGGACGGACACACGGACGGAGGGTAAAACATACTCTCTCGCCATGCCTTACGGCCTGGCGGAGACAAAAAAGGTTTAATAGTGTTTAGAGAAGTCAAAAACACATTTATGTGGAACTAGAGTTTCGGGGGGCTACGCCCCCCTCAACCCCAGCCGCGCACGGGGCCCAGCGTGGGTGCGTGTATATTGGGGTACCCAAATCGCCGGAGTAAAAGTGTCCAAAAGGAAAAAAAAAAAAAAGAAAAAATTGGAAAAAATGTTAATAGTGATTGTTACTTTGGTGGTCCGCGGACCCCCTGGTGGTCCGCCGACCCCTGTGAGTGTTGGGACCCCCAGGGACCCCCCTGGAACATGGCGGAGCCCTTCGGCAGTTTTTTTATTTTTTTCATGCACGGTTTGCTTGTTTCTGTCGCTTGTTTTTTAAAACCTGGCAGCAAACTTGGCAACCCGACTGACATCACTGACCTATCCTTGGTATTTGTACTTCCGGGTTGCATAATGATGACATCAGTGTCGAGTCCTGTGGTGTCATGAACCTAGGCAGGTTTGTTTACCAGATTACCCTGGGCAGCGTGCTGTGCTGTGGCCATGGCTGTTTGTTTTTGTGTTTGGGATGAACATGGCACGTGAAGGACGGACATATTGTGATCGAGACATGAGTGAAGTGAAAGTAACGGCCTGGGTGGAACAAAGGAGGTACGTAAGAAGGGGGGGGGGGTTGAAGCAAAGGAGCTGTGTGTGTGCTGTTGTGGAGGATATGGGCAGAGTGCAATGGCGGCCGCTCGTGTTGTTTCGGCGAAAGCCGTCGCCGTGCGGTGTCGGTGGTGTGCACGGTAAACGGTACGAAGCTGCCTCCCCTTCCGTTTTGTCCGACATTTGGTGAGTAGAATTAATTATGTTGCGCGGTGGAAAAGGTGTAGTGAGCAATGAGATGTCTCCTACGCGACGCGCAAATTCAGCGCGGCCGCCGTGGCGAGTCAGTTGGCGACATGTGGTCTGGCGGTGCGTTGTTTATTCGATAACAGAGCTGTGGGGTGTCCGCACCTAGGGTGCGGAAGTCGCTCGCCATTTATATAGTTAGATGGTTATTGTGAAAAATATACCAGTGGAATATTATATCAAAAATATAGTTTGTTTAATTGAAAAAGTAACACAGCAGACAGCATGACATTAAGTTTCACTAGACTCAGTTGTGCAGATTTTGGCTAAAGCACTCAGATGTACTGTAGTAGTATACATGCCAAAGTTGGGTCAGGTCAGAGGTCAATTTCAATAATTAAATAATGGGACTGTGTCCAAACAATGAAAAGGCTGGATTATTTTCCACATACAAACTTTAATAGGCTTCTATATAGTCTCTTAATTACAGTTACAATATATCTTGAGCTGAGCAAATTAAATGTGTTGATGACCTCCACCTGTGGATACAATATATCATGGAACACTTTCTAATCAGGCTGGTACAATATCACAGAAAAAAAACACTTAAGCCCTTCACATTTTTCGTACCACGTTTTTTTTTATAGCAGATCTACTGTACAAGCTTGCTATTTTATTAAATGTAAAAAATAACCTGGTAACATCACCTGGAAAGGAGAGGTGAACAAATGCAGTGCAGTAGCCTGTTGCTGAGGTCAGAATCACTACGTCCAGCATCACCGTAGCCTATCTGGTGATGCTGCCTCATCTGTGATGTCTTGACATATCAACTTAATATTCACATGCTCATTCTCAGTTAGGTCATTTTGAAACTGCATATTGAAGCATGAGCACAGCGTCCTCAGAGCCCCATTTGGAAATTGCTGATGACCTTATCGTAGCTACAGAGACAGATTCACAACATTCTTACATGACAAGAGATGTTTTAACATATTATATCAGCAATAAAATAGGCAGGCTACTTACTAATAGGATTAATGAAGAATCAAGTGCTTGACAATTAGTTTATCTGCCGTTTGGGAACAAAAACTATGTGCGTTTTTTGTTTTAGGTTACGAAAAACTGGCTGACGGCAACACACACTTGCCATATATATGATATAATATATTTTAAAAGAATCACCCTCAATGCGGATTGCGGAGTCTCTCAAAAATGTCACTTAAATTGTTGAATGTGTTGTGTTGAAATCGGATGGATTTTGATTGCAATCAGTGTGTACACATTGTGAACCCCCCACACACATCTTACCTACAAAAACCACCATACTGTACCTACAAAAACATTTAAGAAATATCCAAACTACATGGATTATTTCCATGGATTATTTCCCACGTTAAGCATAGTCTTAGAAATGACATTTTACACAAATGTCAGCAGTTTAGAAGCATAAACACAAAACAAGCCTTCCGTTAAGTAAAAGTCCTAACTGGTTGTGAAACAAGACAAAGTAATTGCACAACAGCGGAAACTACCACTTTGACAGCTATAACTACTCTGCTGACTGTGAGGAGCTGCTGAGAGCCCTCTCCATTTCAGTAGCCCACACACACACACACACACACACACACACACACACACACACACACACACACACACACACACACACACACACACACACACACACACACACACACACACACACACACACACACACACACACACACACACACACACACACCCTTTACACAGGAGGATGTCGAACGGCTGCTGGGCAGGTGTAAACCTGGCAAGGCACCAGGGCCAGGTGCTCAAGCTCTGTGCCATGGAGCTCTCTCCCATTCTTCATTCTATCTTTTTGAAATCATACAGGACAGCCTCAGTACCCACCCTCTGGAAAACATCCACAGTCATACCCCGGCCCTCAGAACCTTACCATTAGCACTGACCACAATAATCCTGAAATGCCTGGAAGAACTGATCCTGAACACCATCTTGTCAGCTGTCAGACCACAGCTGGACACCTGTCAGTTTGCTTACAGGGCCAATGCTGTGGCATGCCTCCTCCATTTCCAATTCCCTCCTTTAACATCTGGATTAATCGTCAGGCACTTAAGAAAAAAATGTTCTTTGTTGATTTAAGTTCTGCCTTCAACACTATCCAGCGCCACCAGATGACCAAGAAGGTCCACCACTTCAACATCACCCCACCCCTCCTTATCCACAGGATTCACAACTTCCTCAGCAACAGACTACACTCTTAAAATAGGGTTAGACAGTACAGTATCATCATCAACTGTCATTAACAACACCCGTGCTCCTCAGGGGTGTGTCCTCAGTCCCTTTCTTTACACTTAAACTCTTGCAATGTATGTTGTGTTATTGTTCTTATGTGTTCCATGTTGAACTAACAGGCTGTGAAACCAGTTATCCCTCTGGGACAATGTCTAATCTAATCAAATCTAATCTTAATCCCAACGCTAAATGCGTCTAAATAGTAGGAAATATCTACACTGTCACTACGCTGGCTGATAAGACCACCTTGGAGCTGGTCTTAATGCAGCAGTGCGCCCTGATTACGCCAGACCACACCTCATTTTAAGACCAACTCACCAATTCAATTGGGAATCAGCCAT
The DNA here is from genome assembly GCF_963454915.1 of Gymnoscopelus microlampas. Lineage (NCBI taxonomy): Eukaryota > Metazoa > Chordata > Actinopteri > Myctophiformes > Myctophidae > Gymnoscopelus > Gymnoscopelus microlampas. Next base: position 26,396,247 of record NC_139944.1, on the reverse strand, counting down.
TTCTCCTTCACATCAACGCTGGGTCGGAGATGTGATTGCACATTTACTGTACAACTTGAGAAGCTTAAATATTCAGGGGCTCTGTCCAGAGATTATATAAGGTTTGGCCATTTTTAGATTGTTTTAATCTAAAGTTTCTGGCTGGGGACACAGGTCGATGAGAATCACTAGTTGGATAATCTCTGTATGGCAAGCAATCTGTATAGGAATTATTTCATTTTATAAAAATAAATCTGTTTTTTTGTTCTGTATTACTGTCTTATTGTATTACACATATATACATATATGTATATATGTGTGGTTACATGTAGTCCTGTGGTTTATGTAAGTATTGTTGTTATTAAAACTAAGAAATATATATAATAGAATATATATAAATCTATATATAATAATGATAATCCTAGGAACAACTCACCCATGCGCGCTAATGCAAGATAATTTGTTATCTAGACAACACGGGTGCCAGTCATAAAAATGACTGTGTCAGTTGGAAGGTACTGTAGCAATTGTGTACGCAACCGCACTTTGTCATTTCTGTTGCGATGTGGTTGTGAGCTTCCCTCAATCCTGGACAAAGTATATGACAGATGTTGTGTCAGCAAATCTCGCAGGCTTATCAAATATCTTAGCCATCCTAACCACCGACTGACACTACCAAGTTACAAGTGGCTTCATAGCCACAGAGCCAGGGCAGTAGATTCCTATATAGCTTCCCCGACAATCAGGCGTATGAACGACTAGCCTGTCTGAGGTACAGTATATCCAAACTCTGATATTCTGAGTTGTGAGGTACATGAGGTTCATGAGGCAGTATCTGTGCAAAATCCTGCCAAGAACACTGCCACAGACAGGTGTTTATAATTTAGGAGTAAGAACCTTGCACACAGTAACTTCAAGCACCTTAAGTGCTAGAACCAACAGGCAAACGGTTTTGATACTGCTGCAATTTGTTTTGTATTCCTTTTTGTAATTATTTCCTTGTTATATAATGTGTTTATTATTATTATTAATTATTGCTGTTACAATGTCTGAGGAACCAGAACAAAATAAATGTAAGTACTCTTGTATCCTTACACTTGAACCTCAAATGGACACACACACACACACACACACACACACACACACACACACACACACACACACACACACACACACACACACACACACACACACACACACACACACACACACACACACACATCAACACCTCCTCCATCACAATGACAGAGGGTGGTCAGAGTGGCCCATGGCAGCAGTAAACATTTACACTCCATGCTGCGTCGTCCCTTCACAGGTCAGGGAAGGCTAACGGACACAGATGGCCGCTAAACGCACTGGCTGAATCACAACCAATCACAGATTGAGCTGTCCGAGGGGAGTGCACCTGGTGCCTCTCTCTCTTCCACCTCTCTGTCCCTCACTATGCAGCACTTTCGTCCACCTAAGGAATGCACCGCTGGAGAGAAGATGGAGGTGGTGAGAGAGGGGGGAGGGAGACATAGAGAGACAGTGGAGGGAGGGAGGAGAGCTGGATGCATGAGCTCCCATCCATTTGTCATGTCAGATAATACGACAAGTGCTCAGAGGGAAAGCTCATAACTAGATTATTGAGAGCACCTCGATTTATTTGCGGGGCTAAGAGATATGGCACTCACGGGAGCCTGCCTGGTGCGCTCATCTGTTTTATTTATTTATTTCGTTCAACATTTTGGGGCGAGATTAGATTTCGTCGACACACTAACTCGATTATGTCTGGTATAGCGGTTAAGACAGGTTGGCGATGTGCGCAGTTTGGTTATTTAAGGATGCATCACGTATTGATATAAATCTCCCCAGTGGGTTTCTTACAGCATTACACTTTGTTTAACGGCAGCCACCTGGCCTTCAGGAAAATGGGAAGTGTCCTTCTGAAAAGTAAGATCAAGCTTGCATTCATCCACCCATCTCTCTGTCCATTATCTATTTACCTCCCTCCATTCCATAGATTACATCTTTGTCCAACTCATTTACCCGTACATCCAGGCCCCTCCCTTCCTTCCTTCCTTCCTTCCTTCCATCTGTGATCTCATCTCAGTCATTCTGCTATTAATGTAAGCACTTGGTTATAGCAGTACAGCATTTAGATCAGTTAATAAATGCAGCTAGGTCTAAATTGTTCAACCAAGGCAAATCAATTCTCATCCCATGGTGCAACCCAAGGCTGGAGGCAGGTTTAATTCACACTTCAGCCAACACATCTCTTATCTGTGATGAATCTGCCTCTGTTTGAGCCTATCTCCTTTTAAACACAACCATGGGTCCAATTCTGAGACTACTGGCACACAAAAAACACTTCTCTTTGTGAGAAATTCTGTTTGGACAGGAATGTGACTTTTTTATTACAGTTCCTCAAGAAAAAAAACAACATCCCAGTATATAAAACAGAGAGGACATACGGTACACAAATACAGCAAACCACACAACAGAGGAAGAAAAGAGAACAGAAAAACAGAGGCCATACCATAAACCCAGTTCCATCTGTCTGTCAGACTAGCTCACATCACTTTTTCCAGTTTTGGGCGAGTGGGCGTTGGGAACCACTGGAGTAGACAGTATGAATGTTCGCTCATGGCCTCTACTGTCGCCCCCATTTTCACCCTATTTCTTTAAAGCGAAAAACAAAAACAAACACTAAAAACTGTCTGTGCGGTAACAGATACAATTTATCACAGTGAAAACTGACCCCTAAACAACTAACTAACTAACTAACTAACTAACTTACAACAACAACAACAACAACACCATCATCATGTATTACTGCATTCCTCCAATTATGGTATTCATAAGCTCTATTGCCACAGGAGTTCAATTATACTCACAAATCACAATGACTGGAAGCACAGCAATAGTCCTGTGATGTAAGTCACTGTAGTGCTACAATGTCAGCTCTCATAGTCTGTGTTTGCTACACACCAGTGCTAATTCTCAAAGCCCAGCGTGGTTCTCAAGAGCCTGCTCTCCTCGTCTGCCCCTGTCCTTCGCACACATTTCTGGTTCTCCAATTGAAGCCATGTTGAAGGCTCCCTTTCAATGCTATTAGCATCCAACACAGTGATAAAGTGTCTGCGATAGTGAAGTTAACTTCCCAAAAGTGTCCTGAAAAAATCAAAGTGTCGTATTTCTATTTTACGTATTAACCCTGCCAGTCTCTGATGGTAAAAAGATTAGAGAGCACATCAACCGGTGGAGATTATGATCTGGACAGGGGATGTCTTATGCCTGCCAGAAGCTCACTCTATGAGATTTAACATCTTCAACGTTGCAAATGGGGGCCGGGTGGATGATGATGGGGTGGGGGGATCAATGCACTCCTTCTTGTTCCCATGGCCACGTAGTTAAGTAAAAAAAAAAGAAAAGTAAATCAGGGTCAGTGATTTAGCACATCTCCCCATGAAGGGGATTAATAAACATGACAGAGTGCAGAGTGAAGCGGTTCCGTTTATGTGCTGTTCACATCAGAAGAAGTAAGAGTGATGGTGAGAGTTAATTCAGCCTCGTGAGAAGGGGGGGGGGGGGGGGAGTCACTTCTATCATCACAGTGGACTAGATAGGCCTCTCTCTCTCTCGCTCTCTTTTGAATGATTGCTCTGTGCCTCTTTCCCTCACTCTCGTTTTCTGCCCAAAGCTCTGAAAACTCCAGAGGCAAAGTTGTAAACCTAATTATCGTATCGAGTATTAGGTTATTATAGAGAACACAGACCATCCAGATGATTGCAGTTTTCTTTTTAATGCCGACAGATTCGAATTGTAGCCTCCTCGGGCATGCCAAGACTAGAAAAAAGAATGACGATAAAAAGGAATGATACCCTGTCTGGGACTTGTATGAGAGCGAGACAACAGTATTGAATATCTGTGTTAGAAAAAGCACAGCTATGCGCAGCATACAGTAGAGCCGCGTGGCTTCCTTCTGCGTCAACAAGAGGCAGTCATTTAACTTTCTGGAAGAGGCACAAGGACAGCGTCCTACATCTGTACAAAACCACCATTCCCAATATATGGTATAAGCCAGATTTACATCAGAGGCAGAGAAATTCCTCTGTGTAAACAGCAGCTTAGGGAGAAACAACATCCACCCATAACAGAGTGATAAGGGACAGCAGCCATATCTTCGTTATTTTCGGTTAGTGTCCTCCCCGGCCTCTGGAGTAAGCGCCTTATGTTTTTCTCTTCCACTGAAAAATGGATCAGAGCGGCCTAAAATTGGTGTTATTCTCTCTCCTACACTTCTCCCATTGATTGCATTGATTTTGGGGCTTATGTACTGTAGCTTTGCTCCTCTTCAGGGTTGCATTAGAATATTTCTTTTCCATAGATTATTTTTAGATTGAGGTTATAAAATAAACTGGTTGCACTGTGGTGGCGCGAACTTTAAGACTATGTCATCATTTATGGGAACAAAGTGCTGCCTTTAAGGAAGGAATGGTGATGGCCCAGGACAAAATGCTGCAGGCAGGTACATGGCTGCTTTATTAAATTCCAAGTGAAAAAAGGGCTATATACTACAGAGGGTTTCACTTCATTAAGCTGTGCTGAGGATGCTGGATATGATAAAGAGTAGCTCGCTGCAACTGGCTGAACTATAAAGTCACCAAAATGAAAAGACAAGCACTGTTTTCCATCAGGTTGAGGGAAATGGATTGGTGCAAAGCTTAAAGTGAAAAAGTCTTTACTAGTTTGATGTTGCTGACAACTAGAAGCCAGTAATGAGAGAGTTGATCTACAGTACCTTTGATTGGAGCGTTACCAAATCCCCTTTTGAAGCAAACAATTTGAGTTGATATCCTCCCGTCTGGCTGTATGTTGATATTACCAATTGGTCTCACTCCACGTTTGAACTGAGTAAACACCAACCCCAAAAAACTGGGAGCAGTCCATACAAATAATTCATCACATACCCGGCCTCAGTGATTGATCTAGACCATGCCATTGGTGCCCTAAAATCATAAATGACCCGCTTTAATTTGATGCATGGACATTTAGATGTTCTGTAGTATTGAGTTGGTAAATTCACTTTTAGGATGCTGGAGCTCACTCCGACTACTTTCTTGTCATTTTTCAGCGTTCAGTGCATTCCTGATTGGAAATTCAGAACCCTGGGAGAACTTAGACTGCACACCACACGCTTTAGTTGAAGAGACGGTTTGTTCACGGGCGGCCGAAGGAATCTATGACAAAATGTAATGGTTGTGGTTTGTTTGATGAACCAACACACTGTGACTGCATTATCTTGTTAGCTTGCCATGCATTTAGGTCATACTTGTACAAAACATCACATTTGCTTAGATGTCTTGTGTTGTGTTGCCATGAGTGGGAACAAGAGTGCAGAGGGAGTGGTGAGCCAGGTTCTTGAATTCTTAAGGTACAGTAGCTCTCCAGCAAACAGACTACTACAGATTACTACAGACTGGCAGTCAAAAGAAGTTGGTTGGAAGGTGTGAAAAAAAGTGGCTGAATGCACCTGAGAGCCAACACCGACAGATGGCTACTATGGTGCATTAAGCCTATGGATTGATGTCTTTTTGAACAACAAGCCCGCTGCTATCCGCTGGTCAAAAGAGCTTGACATTTCGACACTTTCCTACAACTAGCTACCCGGCGCGACAATGTACCCACCCACCCATTCAACAGCAGATTTTCGGCAACATATGCTTTCCAACACTTACCGCCGCCGACGTCGGTGCGGTGGAGAGCTACCTTTAGAGGACTGCTAAAGTAGTGGTCCAGTGTTACAATAGAGCTTCATTCATGACCTCTGGTATGAATGGATCTATTTTCATTCACTGTTACAGTATGCACACTCTCTGAAATTTAGCATGTAGCAAGGAACTGCTAATATCATGGAATGCAAGATCTTTTCAAAACTGATGGACGAGACATGCCACTGAAGACTGAGTGGCTCCAAAACGGTGGAACTTTTCATCATGTTTGGTTTGGAACTCCTGCAGCTCAATTTCAATTTCAATTTATTGTGGACTAACACAATGACTTTGCAGAATATGCAGTTCATATCACAAATGGATACATGACCCTGTTTTGCTTTGAGCTGTCCACATCCAACTGAATCATTGCATATTCTGATGTGCTGTTTGGCACCTTGCAGAATAAGGAGTTTGATATGCAGCTTTGTTGTCTCCGCCGGGCCGAAGCCGTGACGGAGACTATGTATTATTCGCCCCTTTCCGTCCGTCCGTCCGTCCGTCCGTCCGCGTGTCTGTGTGTCTGCATACAGCTAATCTCCAGCACCATACATTGACCCGATCGATGTGAAACTGTGCACACACACTCTCTGGAGATCAGAGCAGAACCTCTCCCCCAAATGTTTCATCTCTGCCTGTTATAGCGCCACCAGGAGGACGATTTTTGCATTTTTCTTTAATATTACTCCTACAGATTTTGTCCAAACATCACACAAATCGGTACACATTATCACTATGGTCATGTGATCAAGACGGATCTGTCATATTTTTCATATTCCATCCTGATTGGCTTGCTTGAAGTTTGCAGGAGTGGCTTGTTTTGAACAAAATTCCTCAAATCATGAACACAGTGTCCGATTGCTGTGAAACTTTGCACGCTAGGAAGAAATGCCACCCTTTTCACATTAGCCTATTATAGTGCCACCAGGAGGCAGATATTTGCCCCCCAATCTTTTTTTTTACATTACTCCTACATATTTTGTCCAAACATCTGCTACTACTATTTTCAACACTCCCGTATATCATATTGTGTCTGTGCAATAAATTCATACAATGCTGGCCCATGCACCATAACCTACCTGGCCTGGCGGAGATCTGTGCTCCGAGCAGCACACTTTTCTAGTTTATCCTGCATTGATGACATTTGCAGCACCATAGATAGAAAGGGAATTCTATCTAGAGAGAGGGAATTTTGTCACCTTTATGAGGACATTGTGCGTGAAATTAGGGCTACTAGTGATTGCAGGGCATAGAGTCATGGAGACATGCGCACTGTGCACCAGCTCAGTGAGATCCTGGACAATATTCTCACTCAACTTAGGAACAGGCTCAAGAACCTTCGGGACCTAAAGAAGTTTTCAACATACAGAGAAAACTTCTCAGACTCAAAGTTTGAAAGTCTTGGGGGAACTATGGGTTGCACTTTGCCCTAGGCTCCCTAGACTCAAGACTGAAGTGACAGTCATACACATTGTACAGCATGTCAAACTTTGAGGGAAGGCACCCAGTGGAACTTTCCTTACACAGAAGGATCTGGGGAGATAGGACTTTCTCAGTTGCTACCCCACAATGTTAAATTTGCTTTAATTAAGTTATTTGTTTTGTTTTTGTAAAGCATCTTTAAGTACCTAGCTAGTGCTAAATATAAGTCTATTGTATACTATTATTATTGTCTCCGCCCCTGTCTGTCCGTGTGTGTGTCCGTCCGTCCGTCTGGAGCAGCTAATCTCTGTTGGACCGATCGGCGCGAAACGTTGCATGCACACACCCTGGAGGCCAAGTAAAAACCTCTAACATAACCTCTGCCACCAGGAGGCCAATTTTTTCGAAACAATTATTTTGTTATTAATCCTACAGATTTTGTCCAAACATCACGCAAATCGGTATACATGATCTCTATGATCAAGACAGATCTGTCCGATTTTCATATTCCATCCTGATTGGCTAAGATTGCAGGAGTGGCCCCTCAAATCATGAACCCAGCATCCGATTGCCGCACGCACATTCCCACTAGGCCAAAGAAGAAATGCCACCCCACATTTTTCAAATCGGCCTTTTGGTGGTGCTATAACAGGCCGATTCATGTTTTGGTCCGCGTTTTTGGTTTTGAACCGTAGGTACATACAATCACAATTATTTTCCTCCTGGATTCCTTGGATCATTACTCAACTCCCCAAATAGGCCACGCCCATTTCCACCTTACAATATTAACACCTTTTAGCGCTTTCTTTTTCTTTACCAAATTGGTACACCTTATATTTAGTTTCTTGACTCTTACTTGTACCTCTCCTATGTTTCATTCTTGCTACTGTTGCTGCTATATGACACATCAATTTCCCTCCAGGGATCAATAAAGGTTTATCTTATCATTTAAGCATTAAACTAACATTGTGCTGTCACCTTCGAACTTTGACAAAATAGATGCATAATTAAATAAATGCCACAAGTCCTGACACCCAACTCACTGCCAAGTATGACCCAAATCTGATTAAAACTGTCCGACTTATCACTGTGACAAACAAACAAAAACAGATGGGGTTTAACAGCAGGTATATTACAGCACACCGCTGAGCATGGGTGTAATTAAACAACCCCTTAAACAAAATCTCACAGCTTGAAATGAATACAACGAGGTAAAATGTCCATGGCTGTCCTTTCATCAACTTCACTTTAAATGAAGGACTAACTTGCAACGCAAGACCTTTGCTTACAACACGTTACTGCTATCTAATTGTCTTTATTGCACAACCCAATACGGTAAGTAGGAGTAGGAGAGCATTCTATTATCTTTCCACTCAAACAGAGAGCGTCTCCTTTCAAACCCCAATGGTTCTAATCAGCCCCCCGCCCACAGGAGTGGCCCAATTCTCTCACAACTTGCTACAAAAATCCCTCATGAAAAACTATATAATCTCCTACCTTTCATTTTCAACCTTCACATGTGTCTCCTTCTCTAATAATCAAAAAGTGCTATATATTTCATCTCGCAATTTACTTCCGGATGGTTCGTTTTGCACTTTTTTGGCCACATCGGTCACGGGAAAGAAATAAGCGCTGCCGTGGTCTATGGAAACGAGCCCAAAAGTGCACCCAAATAAGACCAAAATCGCTTATACAAACAGTCAGACCTGGCAACGCAGCCTACGCCAATCATGCGTGAGAGATCTACAAGCTATGGGGCAGAGACGCCACCGTATCTTAGCAACAACTACAGCGCTCACTCTCATTGGTCGTGTCACGCTAAGAGCAGTCTCCAGACAATGGCATCGCAGACAGCTTGCTGTTACTGCTGTAGCCATCACAGCCAGTCCCAGCGACGACGGACAGGGCGCTGTGATAGCTGCCATGTCGCTAACGCTAACGTGGTTGTCATGCCTGCAGCGGCTGTGCAATCACTTTGTCAACAATGCACGTTCGTGTGGTGAATGTCAATATTGCTGCTCAGTTAGTCCATTGTAGATGGTGTATGTTTGTGTGTGTCTTCTGGAGAACTATGTAGCTCCACAGCAACTACAGTAACTAACGTAATGGCAGGACCGCCCCGTGCAACGCATGTTAGGCTGCATTATGGTCATGTAGTAATTTCAGATAATTTCGCTCCGATTACAGCAGTGCTTATCAACCCTTTCACGCCGCCCCCCCCCCCCCCCCCCAAATAAACGTACTTGATCTGGGGACCCCCCCATTCTGTTTGACTCCGTTCCACAAGTACATATTGTGAAAATAGCCGATCTACAAGCTCAAAACGCCTCACGTTGAGAGGCTTTGTAAGCTTGTAGATCGGCTATTTTCTACATGATTGCCTCTTTCTTACATTCTTTGACAATGTGGCCCATGTTTTCATAGTATAGTTTGTTGACTACTTTTGTTGCAGAAATGCTCATTTCCTTTACTTTCCTTTTTTTATTGTCTCCGCCAGGCCGAAAGGCATGGCGCAAGACTATGTTTCACCCCCTGTCCGTCCGTCTGTGATAGCTAATCTCTCACATCGTTGACTTGATCCCAGCAAAATAACAGCCCGATGAGTCAGTGAGAGCTGGATAAACGAGGTAAAATGTGTCAAAAGGAGTCTGTACGGCTGTCGATAAATGAACACATGACGTCGGTGGGAGAGGAGATATTGTGTCTTTTGGACAAACAGCAGCGTCGTGCTGATGTTTGTTGTGTGAAGCAGCTTAATGTCAGAGTGTTTGTGTTGGAGCGCCTCAGTGCGGCTGCAGAGTTCATGTGCAACCTCTTCCAGAGAGAGACAGAGACACTAGAAACTCTGCTGGGGAAAAAAAACACTGCTGGGCATTGACTTTCATATGGACATAGATCTACACACTGCAGGTATATCTGCAACACACACAACATCAAACTACACACTGCAGGTATGATGCAGCGTTTGCATTACAGCCAGCATGCCAGCGTAGTTCCCATATGGTTTCAAGGTGGGCTAAACCATATGGACCCCATGTCAGCAATGTCAGCGGCATCCACTTCAGTCCCAACTGCGATGCCCATGCAGGCTATAAGTAGCTTCTACCTGGCCCTTAGGTGGGCCCCAACTACCCATGTTTATGTGGGACCAAGGCGGGTCCTACCTGGGTTTGCCCATGCAGGCTTTAACTGGGTTCTACCTGGGCCCTAGGTGTACCCTAACCAACCACAGTGCAGTGCCCATCGCTCCAATTGTTGTGACGTCAGGGCTCTCAATACTGCACATTGGTGGAGGAGGAGGGGCCGCAGGGCGACCGCACACATCGCTGAACCAATGGTAGCCCACGGATGTTTCCTCTGGGGATTTACAATCTGCCCCTCTATGCCACATATCATCCGCACTACAGGGTCTTCACTGACCGAGCCACGGCCCCACTGACCCTCATGACGCTACGCCACTTATATGAGTTGCCAAGTGGCCGCGGGCGCTACGTGGGCGTGGCCGCGGGCTAGACGCGAGCCCCCGCGTAGCGGGGGCGAGCTTCTAGTTAAAACATCTCCTCTTAAATTGTCAGAAGCTATCAACAGCTGAAAGGGACAAATGCCTGCTACTGTCACCAAATTGCATTCCCTTTTATAGGTGGAAAGAGCTGTGCTGTGTAGTTCAACACTTTTCAAATGCCTTCAGTCTTTTGCTGGTCAATAGGTGGTCTTGAGGGAGACAAAATGGGACAAAACACGAAAGGCATCTCAGTGACAGAATTCTCTGCTGGCCTGAAAGCGATACAATGAGAAGACATGGGAAATTGTGATTAAACAGGAGCAAAGTAATTGATATTCCTCTGAGGATGCCAAGGCTCCACCGATGGAGAGACGGGGAATCGGAGGGAGAAGTGGGTGAGAGAAAAAAAAAGGAAAAGAAAATGTATTACTCAACGTCAGTAATGGCCTAAACATATAAATCATGAGGAATTGAGGCTGTTGCAGGGGAAATGAATCAGGCAACTGCATGAGGGAAGGTTGAAGGGAGCCAGGAAGGACGGAGGGGTAGATATAGACGAGTGAAGGAAGGGAGGAATTGAGCAGACAAGGAGTGGAGGAGACAGGGAGTCAGTCTTGCAGTGCTTGACTGCACTACACTGCACTGCACTGCACTGCACTGCACCCTGGGGTGTCGAGTGGAGTACAGATCGCTGTATCAATATCCACTGCTGACCATCCAAAATAAATAGTTTAGACTCCTTTGACAACTAATAGCCAGTACTCAATCCCATTACTTGAATCAAAGTATACTCCTGGTCAAATATGACCCAACTAGAAGTGAAAGGGAAAATTTGCGCTGTCACATTTGTGTTTGAGTACATGCTTTTAAAAACTATTACATAAGTTAATTAAAATGTTAACATAAAAATGTTTTTTCTAGAAATGTTCCAAAAATATAAATGAAAATAGCAGATCTACAAGCTCACAACGAGTCGCAATGCAAGCTTGTAGTTCTGCTATTTTAACTGTACTAGAGATTCGGGGGCCCTCACACTTATGTCGCACCGCCGATCTTACCGATATGCCCATATATGGAGATCTCTGTATCTGTCAGTCCTTGTCCCTTTTATGCCCATATATGGAGATCCCTGATGTCGTCAGTACTGTATATGACCATATATGGGCATGCCCCCTTTTGTGCTCATATATGGAGATCCCTGATGTCGTCAGTATATGCCCATATATGGGCATGCCCCTTTTGTGCCCATATATGGAACTGATGGATTTGTTTGCGCTTGATGCCATGAAGACACAAGGTTAGACAACACACTCCATATTTGGGCGTAGCTGCATTGGGAACTCCTTAAATAGTTATGGCTGAGTCACACAACGTACGTAGTGACATTTGCGTGGCGTCGGAGGTCCGCCCGCCACCAGCCCGTCCTCCCTTAAGCAAATTTTACTATAGGATTTTGGATTTAGTGGATAATTCATAATCGTTTTCCCTTCCTAGAAATGTAGTAGAGTGAAGTACCCAAAAATACAAATACTCAAGTTAAGTACAGATATACAAAAACAATGAACTTAAGTACAGTACTATTGTACATCGTTACTGTCCATAACTGCTAATAGGACGTACAGTATATGTGCTAACACCCTACTACTCTTCCTTGAACTTTATGACAAAGCTCCCTCGTTATCTTATCACTATCTTATCGCTACTCAGAGGGTAGCTTTAACAGAAGTCTTAATCCGTGGCTGACCTTACATGTCCTATTATAGAATGGCAGTAAGCAACTGTACTGTGCACGGCCATTGATCCATAACCACTTTCAACCAGCTTGTAGATCGGCTATTTCTGCTGTTTTTCGTGCTTTGAAGTATATACTGTAGGGGTTAAGTGGTCAAGTAGGCAATCACTTTACCAGCAAAACATATCAATTCAAAGAAAACTGTAGATCTAGTAATGGACAGTTGAATGTAAAATGTGTATTTGTGACATGCATAGCATGTTTTATCCTAGTTACTTTATACTTCTTAGCAGTCTACAGTATTTAATCAACCACTTCCCCTGCTGTTGGTTGATTAGGGTTCATGCCTTTCACGTCGCTCTGGACAAGAGTGTCGGCTAAATGGCTACAGTAAATTATTGGCAAAGATGACATAATGTCCGTATAGTACATAAAAAACAAGCACATACTCAGTCATGACTTGATGTGATACTTGTCACGTCAGCTTGTATTTTGTCCAGATGAGAGTGAAAAGGGTGCAGCTGAGCTCTTGTATTGTACTCGACCCCACTTTTCCCAACTAAGCCTCAGGTACATTAGCTCTTGTTTTATAAATGAAGTACGTCTTCCTATATTATTCAGCAAAGGACAAGCTAAGCTTCTGGCCATCCTAACGTTACGGGTGTTTCTTTCTTTTCTTTTTTGCAACCTTGACATTGTATTTTATATTTTGACGTGTCGGACATGACAGCAAATGAAGGCTGAGGCAATAAATGTGTTGTTTACCATCGCGTCTTTATCTGTCTTCTCTCTTATCTGCTCTCCCTCATTCATTTCCTCTCTTTCTTTCATTCCCCATATCTCCATCCAGCCCCCCCCCCCCCCCCCCACCCCCTTTAAACCCCTCTTTCCTCTCTCCTCTCCATCCTTCCCTCTATTTCCAACCACACCCTTGGGACACAGCTGTCCAGTCTGATGGAGAACCAGCCATTCACTGCTGTATTTCCTTGCACACAGGCTGTGATTAGACCAGAGTTTCCTGCAGCCCCCCCCCCCCCTTCATCCCATCCTTGCAGTTGTTGTTTTTAATAGAACGACCCCTGTAGCTAAACTACCTCATTAGCCGTCCTGTGGAGAACCGCAGCAGAAGTTACCTGCACCAATACGTCTCCATTTAGCCCTGTACTTGCCTGTACCTCATCTCTCTCTCTTATCTCACTGCACACAGGGACTCAAGCTCTATGCTGTGCATTTAGTGCGCTTACATCTTAACTTGCACATTTTGTGCATACACACATGCATGTCAGCACGCAGGCACCCACCCACCCACCCATGCCCGCATGCACACACACATACACATCCTACACCAAAAAGTACACCGCATGGTAAACTTCAGCTGGGTTTTTTTCTCCAAAAAGTTACAGCAGGACTTTGTCATTACTAAGCCATGTTTGAAAGCAGGAACTTTCCCCTTCAGGACGACCATTCATATACTACTACCAGTCCTTGATAGTGAAATGAGCGAGAGCTGCAAACAGAGTGTGTGGAGCACAGATAGTGGCCTGTGATGCACTGCAAACAGAACCCACATTCAGTTCATCTCATGGCAAAATGAATACACTTGGTTGCCCTTCGTATCGTGCACCGAAATATAGTCAATCTGCAAACTCAATGCGCAAATAATGTAGATTCTTGACATCAGCACACAACTACTGTAAGTATAAATCAGGCCTTAAACTCCAGAATCCTGAGTGCTGATATATCGTCGGAAACATGATCAAAAGGTGAATTAAATTCTTGACCAAACATGTGTGTCAGTATACTGTGAATGTCTGTAATAAAACTCACTCAGAAGCACTTTATTGCCAGATGTGCTGTAGACCAGTCAGCTTCCAGTCAAGGAGGTGCAACATGAAACTATTATGACAACAGTTTACAGTTTACGAGACAATGATGTGCAAACGACGACGAATGAAACATTTGAATGACTTGACCGCAGACACAGCCTGGCCTATATGTGGTTGTACTGGTTCTGTATCACACCTCTTTGTTGTACGATGGTGTCCCACGCTGAAAATAGACGATCTACAAGCTCTGCTATTTTTGTATTTCCTATTATCGTGCGGCGGACCATAAATTAGGCATTAGAGTAACCCTTTAAAAAGTAACACTGTTGTTAGCCATACTGCCTGCAACTGTTTTTGTTATAAAATAATATGTTTTGTTACAAAGGTCAATTCAACAATGAATGGTATATTTTCACACTGCATGGCATTTAGGCTGCGCTACAACAAAATCTGGCCTGACATTTGAACATTGCACCTAGAATGAACAATTCACAACATTTGTGAATAATTTCTCTGTGTAGTATTGTGAATTGACAATTTGTAGCTCATTGTCTATAAATACAACTTCTAAATGAGGCTCCTGAGTGGCACACAGAACACAAGAGACGCAGGATGTCTGACACAGCGCTTCTCCTCAGCTCCCCTTTGTGCTGTGATGATGACGCCGTTTACCATCGCCTGAGACAGATTACACATATTATTTCAGAGGGATATGGAAATGAGTCGTCTTGCTCTTTGGTGTGCGATATCACAAACAGTTCTGCTAGTGTTTTATTGCAGTTGGCACAGAAGTAGAAGGGGAGATGAGATGAGAGGAGTGTGTGTGTGTGTGTGTGTGTGTGTGTGTGTGTGTGTGTGTGTGTGTGTGTGTGTGTGTGTGTGTGTGTGTGTGTGTGTGTGTGTGTGTGTGAGTGAGTGAGTGAGATAAAGGAAGGGAGGCAGATGAATACCTCTAATGAGGTCGTTGATTACAGTGTAACCTATCTGGCATTATGCATTAATATCTTCTTTTCTTCCTGGTCAAGATGGAAACTCGAAAATTACCCGGTTCACCCCTTTCCTCAACCAAAATATACAGTAGCAATACCCCTGCAAAATAACCAATATGTCCATCAATATTCATGTGTCCATGGGTAGGACGATTGGACCTGTATCAATACTAGAAGAAAACACCCTTCAGGCGTTTGGCCACTTACTACCTGAATGCAAGCCCCCCCACCGGGACCTACACCCCTTGACACTGACGGCCCCCCCTCCCAGCCGCCCCCATTACCTTCGAGTGTAATTTACTGTATATTGACCATTTATATGTAGGCAGCATGTATGTTTTTGTTTTTTGTTTTGTATTTCTTTCATGAAAATCAGAAGTCATTAGAGAGTTCGTTATGAATGCAGAATGTGATTTTAATATAAAAATGTATGTATTTAAATAAAATCACTTGTTCACAACAATGTTATTCCCTCCTCATCGCCCACAATACAAATGTTGTCTTTCCCCTGGTAGAGAGAGGGTGGGGAGGGCTCTGTTGATGGTGGTTGAGAAAGCCTGCATGACACAATCTCCACTCTGCTACCATCTGGGTGTAAAGGTCCTGCATGGCCGGCAGCTCAGTCCTGGTGATATACTGGGCTGATTTAACTACCCTCTTTAGAGCCTTGGCATGTGGTCGTGAGTGGAGCATCTGCCATACCAAGAAGTGAGCCATTGTCTCGCCACCTTAACAACAGTGTCCTCCATGATGTGAACCCAGAGGAAACTGAACCTGCACACTTTCCAGGGGCATGTTCAGCTCCCTGTAGGTGGTTTGCATGCATGCAGCAAGGTGGACCCCCTAGTGACCATGCAAAGTGTACAAATCGTATGCAAATTGAAATGGGGAAAAGAAGTCTGTTCAAATGTTTCCAATTATAGTAATTTGATACAGCTCTAGAGAGGCACCTCAACAAAACCTCTAAGCTATTCATATAAAAATATGCCAAAAGGTTTATGATTACGCTTTTTAAGTTTCCCCATAAAAAAGCTTCTGACTGAATACCAGCATTTTACTGTACTGTACAACCGTCTACTGTAGCAGTGAAGAATGGATGGTGGAAGTGGCTATATGACGCTGAGGCACAGAGACAAATTCCTTGTATGAGCAAATATACATGGCAATAAAATGATTCTGATGAAGAAAATTGTTGCTGTGCAAAGTAAGCCAACTAGAGAGCAGTAAGTAGCATAACAGATGCCCCCTGCCTGGTCAGCCACCAACATCACTTGTCACAGAATGCTTCTACTTGCTCGTCCCTATCGACTTAATGCTCAGAGCCACCAGTATTTCATTTCAGAAGAGAGAAAGAGGGGGGGGGCTGTGTGTGTGTGTGTGTGTGTGTGTGTGTGTGTGTGTGTGTGTGTGTGTGTGTGTGTGTGTGTGTGTGTGTGTGTGTGTGTGTGTGTGTGTGTGTGTGTGTGCGCATGCGTGCGTGTGTGGGTGTGGGTGCACGCGTGCGCGTGTAAGAGGGAGGGAGGGAGAGAGAGAGAGAGAGAGAGAGAGAGAGAGAGAGAGAGAGAGAGAGAGAGAGAGAGAGAGAGAGAGAGAGAGAGAGAGAGAGAGAGAGAGAGAGAGAGAGAGAGAGTATGTTACAGCTGATCCAGCATATGCCCTTGGTAACAAAACCTCCAGGGGAGATAGCATCACACACAAAGAGTAAGAGAGAGAGAGAGAGAGAGAGAGAGAGAGAGAGAGAGAGAGAGAGAGAGAGAGAGAGAGAGAGCATGGATGGAGGGAGAAAACGAGAAAAATGTGGGAGTTGTGGATGAAGATGGAAAGAGCACAATAAGTAGTGTAAATGGTGCACTTGCACAGCAAACTAAATGTACGTGGACTGGGACACCAGGTGATACCATATGCCAATTTGTCACACATGTTCTTGTGATTAATTGTGATAAATAATTGCTTAACAAACAGATTGCCAAACACAAATAATACATTTCATTAAAAATGTGGGTTTGTTTAAACACACACGACGAAACTCAATACTTTCCCGAAAGTGGCAGAGCAGAGATCCCTTTGCCTCTATAAGCTCCTTCAAAGCTGCAAACCCTCCTATTTGAGCAGCAACAGCTCTGAGCATGAAAATGGATTAGCCTCCTGTCAGGGCTCACAGGTTATGCAAACCGCAGCACAGAATTATCTCCCCCAGCACGACGTGTGGAAATTCATTACCTGTACCTTCATGTCAGTTAAGAACAACTTCACTTCACAACTCATTTTAGCATGCACTATTGTGGAAGTATTATCATTTGCATTGGAAGTCCCCCCCACCAGACCACAACCTGCAGGGCAGCACACAGGTGGGAGTGAGCAAACATCGATGACAAACGGTTTGCTAGGATGGCTAAATGTGTGCTGACATCCCCAGAGAGGTGTGACGCAGTGGAAGCCACTTGAGCATCCCATTCTGAGTCAGTTCATAAAGTAGAAGGAGGCAAAGGGCGGCGAACTACTGTATACCAGAGGGGACTGCATTGTACAATACAGGTATAGCATGTTTGGTCTTCTCTGTTAGAGCCTCCCACTATCGGAATAGACTTCTTTTTAAATTAAGAGAGAGCACCAATTACCTAACTTTTAAATCTAAACTCAAAAGGAATACTTGCTCGGATCGAGAAAAAAAAAGCCTTGAATTCATGGAGGAGACTATTTTCTTGCGTTCCTGAGCCAATAATTGAATATTTGATGCTGCTGCTGTGGTAGGAGACAAATATAACTATATAAAATAATACAAACTCTAATATGAGGTGAGTAATTGATAGAAAACTAGAAAAAGTGCTCCTTGGAGCACAGGTCTCTGCCAGGTCAGGTACGTTATTGTGGCGTCCTGGTGGCGCTATAATAGGCCAATGTGAAAAGGGTGCCATTTATTCTTAGGTCTTTCACGGCAATCGGACACTGCATTCATGATTTGAGGCATTTTGTTCCAAAAATGTGTTTTGCTAAATTAGACCTGCTGGTGGCGCTATAACATGCCAATGTGAAATGGGTGGCATTTCTTCCTCGGCCCAGTGGGAATGTGCGTGTGAAATTTCACGGAAATTGCACGCTGCGTTCATGATTTGAGGCATTTTGTTCAAAACGGACCAGTCCTGGACTTTGGAAGCCAACCTTAGCCAATCAGGAAGGAATATGGGAAATCGGACAGATCTGGGTTGATCACATGACTGTAGAGATACTGTGTACCGATTTGCATGACGTTTGGATACAATCTGTAGGAGTAATGTAAAAAAATTGGTTTTGCACAAATCGGCCTCCTGGTGGCGCTATAACAGGCCAATGTGAAAAAATTGGGGCAGAGGTTCTGAATTGGCATCCAGGGAGTGTGTGTGCACAGTTTCGCAGCGAGCGGGCCAACTTGTCATTTTATTAAACATAACTACACGTACCACAGAATTGGATACACCAGAACAATATAAGCCCTACCTAGACTAACTTCAAGCCACTTCTCGAATGAGGGCAGGCCCCAAGGACAGGTTGCTTACCTGCACCTGTGACTGTGTGTGTATTCCACAGGTGCTTTGGGTCTCCAGGATTAGATATATCGACTGTCAGCAGAAGTGTTCAATGGCAGGGTGTCTGATATCGCCAGTTAGCACACTGTCTGCACACTCCTTGTGAGTCAAAAGGACCTGAGTTTGAGACCGAATCCTGTAATGTCTCTTCCCATCATTCAACCCCTTCCAAGTCCTGCTGTACTACTAATAAAAAAAGAAGCTGAATGAGCCCTAAACATTTAACATTATAGTGTTCAATTCCCAAATGTTCAATTGGCAGGATGGATGAATTTGAAATGACCGAGTCATGTAAAAACTAAAACAAAAAAAAAAGAATAAAAGCTGAATTTACATGGTAAATAAATCAACAAATAAATACGTGGTGGATGAGATTCAGCAGTATTTTCAAAAACGGGTACCAGAGGGTGTTTGCTTTGACATTGTAAATGTATGTTTTTTCTTGCTAATAAAGCAAGTAAATCGCCTCTGTAATTTCTTGGGTAAAGGTAGCAGTTTCTGTTTAACACAAATAATGACCTTCCCTTTATTTATTTTATGTCGGTAAATTAGCTGTTATAATGGCCTTTTGTTGACCATTGTCATAGCACAACCATGATGCAGACACAATTTAGGACGAACTCTGTCTAGACGATGGTCCTTGACACTTTCAAACTGAATGACCCAAGACCCTTGCTATGAGTGGTTTTGCTGCATTTATTCTACGATGAGGAAATTTCATCTGGGATGGCACTAAGATGGTCTATACAGCGTGTGATCACCTTAAAGATTTCAAGACACAAGCCCTTTGGTGAGAAGATTGAGGTGTACAATTTGCTGTAGGGAGGCTTCATAAAATCCTGTACCATTTCTCGTGAACCAACCACACAGATCACATTCTCTGGCTCAGGGACTTCGTGGTGTCATTCCCTTCCCAGTCACTTTCTACAGTTTTGTCCAGTAAAGCTGCCTACTGTAAATAAATCATCTTTAAATATATTTAAGAAAGGCGGGATAGCTACTATCAAGACAGTATCAAGAGTTAAAGAAAGCAATATAAAGACGATTACCTGTTAATGGTGACAGGTGACAGCAACAGCACATGAAAGAGAAAAGAGAGAGACATAATTAGAATATGGGGTCAGCACACACACACACACACACACACACACACACACACACACACACACACACACACACACACACACACACACACACACACACACACACACACACACACACACACAGACACACACACACACACACACACACACACACGATGACATCCACATACTAGATACAGTAATACCGTGTACAGTGTAGACCCCCCAAAGGGCCAACATTATTCCCCTGCATGCAGACATCCGTGTGTGTGTGTGTGTGTGTGTGTGTGTGTGTGTGTGTGTGTGTGTGTGTGTGTGTGTGTGTGTGTGTGTGTGTGTGTGTGTGTGTGTCTGTGTACATCCACTCATATAAAGTACATGTACTATACACACAGTATGTGTGTATTCACACAGCTATGCATCAGAGGGTTTGATGTGCATGCACGTGAGAAAGGGAGAGATAGAGAGAGCAAGCTGTGAGTCAGAAGTGAAGAGGGAGCGATAACTGGCATGACTGGCCTGGATAAATGAGAGTCGGGAAATGAATCAGGAACAGCTGAGATGGTTGATGATTCTGTTGGTGTGTTTCGTTTCCTCTTCCAAAGGCTTACCGACAAAGCAATACAGACGCAGATGGTGGCTGACACCAGCTCTGAAGGACTGTGCCTCTATCAATCCATCAGTATGTAGATGAAAAACAAGACTAACAGTCTAAATGCCTTATACCCTGCCAGCAAATCTGGCCGCAGGGTGGCGCTAGAACGGCATGAATGCAAGTTTCATGGCAATCCGCCCACTAGATTTTGAGATATCTTGTGAGGAAGAGGACATTTTTGCCTAATGGTGGTGCTAGAGGAAAGGCCATGGGGTCATCAATATCAGTAGCTGCCATCCTCTGGGTAGCACAAAAGTGCACAGCAAATTCCATGGCAATCCAACAAGCAGTTTTCAAGATATCTTGTTTCTGACTTTAGAGACATCCTGCTTAGAGCCAAACAACACATTTACCATAATACAAAGCGAGGATTTCTCATCTTTTGAATATGATCAAAGAGCCATTGCAGGCGAGAGATGGAAGCAATTATGCAAATCATTGAGATTGTCATAGGTATGGAGCTATGGAGACACGGGCGCCTCCTACACAAGATCTTGTTTGGAGTCATGTGCGACTACATGAGAAAACACGATGTAAGAGCAGGTACAGTAGACAGAATACAACTGTCTGGTGGGAGGATTCCTCACCCAGCAGAGACAGTAGCAGTGGGTAGCTGAATTGAAGGGGGAAGAAATAAGTCAATGTTTTCTCCTGGATGAGGATCTGAAGAGTAGCTGTTGATATGTGATATGGACTGAAAGAGAGAGCAGGGGGGGTGCGTAGAAAAGGATGGAGAGGGAAAGATACGGGGAGAAATGATAAAGAGAGGAAAAAGATAGAGAGAATAGAGCAGGAGAGAGAGAAGACAATGTATGATGTAGCTATGTGTGTCTCTGTGTAGCTGATGCTTGCACATATGTGTGCATGTCCTCCTGAATTACAAATCCCAGACGACCGCAGAGAAGATCAATAGAAGGAGCGGCGCTTGGTGATGCAACAGTATTCCATCTCCAGCCCAACAGCTGGTTGCCTACCACGCACCGTCTCCATGCCGGCCCTGGCTGTGATTGAGCATTGCTGTGGCAGATGTGCTGCTAAAGGTCATCGCACTCATCACCCAGCCGCTGCCTGCCGCTTTGATGGAGTGCGTTCTAAAGATCAAACACTGCCTGACTCGGGCCCCGGCCCACACACAACATCGCTCCTCTTCCTCATTGAAGCTGAAACTGTTACCTGGCTGCAAGGCACTAAGAGTGTATCTGAGTTGCTGGCTGTTATTTCACCAGGCAATGAAACTGTCAACATGGTATATGAAAGATTGAAGCTGCTGTTAAAAACAATCGGTTCAGCTGAGGAGAGGTGCAGTGTCGGGCCGACTGAGGTAACAGGTTCATCAGTGGGTGGCAATGTGCTTTTTGTAAGGCCTCTGTACTTTGCTAAGCAGGATGTGAAGTGCAACCGATGAGAAACAACTTTAGAGGTTATCACTATGGTTAGCATCAAATCAATCACCAGATTCGTGTGAACAAAGACAGCCGTGACTAAATTGGTGGAATCGACGGAATGAGACATGGGACATGAGACAGGGACAGAGAGTGTTGGAGAGAGAGAGAGAGAGAAAGAGAACAAGCGAGAGAAAGGGAGATATGTACCATGACGAAGAGAGTCAGAGAAGGAAAGCATTAGAGATCGAAAGAGCTACTGCCAGCAAGAGAGAGACTAAAAGAGGATGAAGAGGCAGAGTGTAAGAGAGGGAGAGAGAGAGAGACAGAGTGAGGGAGAAGAGAGACAGAGAGAAGGAGTGTGATGGAAGAAAAGAGAGAGAAGAGGGAGAGAATGTAAAACAGGGAGCGGAGAAGATCGGAGAAGATCCAAGCATAAGAAAGAGAAAGTGGGAAAGAGAGAGGGAGAGAGGAGAGACAGAGAGAAGGAGCATGAGGGAAGAAAAGAGAGAAACAAATGCTAGCAGGTCAGTGGTGGTCTGCCTTAGGCAGATGCAGCAGAGCTCATTAAAAGCAGACTGAGTTTCTGAGAGCTGAGGAGAATAAACAGCAAAACGATCCCAGAAATCCAAATTCAAAACACCACTTATAATGCAGTCCGGTGTCTGCTCTATCTCTTCACGTTCTATATTTTCTTCTTCTATGGTTAAAGAACAAGATAATAAACTTTTAAAACACCGGGCTAAACCGTCTCGTACACGTGAATAAGCCCATGCGCGTTCTGTGCATGAGCCGGTTTAGCATCAGGGTTTTTTCTTTTTCTTTGGTGATACTTCTGGTAGGTTTCTCAGCGGTCTTCGGCAGAACAGAATCTAAATGATAATATGAGTAGCGTTTTGGTTCGTGGAGTCTCTGATTAATTCCATTCATTCAGTTTTTCTTCATTTTTGGATTCTGGATTCACCGGACAAACTAAACTAAAACTCTGTGCAAAGACAACAAGGGTATAAAAAAAATGAAGTAATTTCTTGGGTGAACTATTCCTTTAAGTGGGGACGAACACTTTCTTTTATGTGTAGCCTACTAAAAAGAATAACGAGGCTTTTGTTTGTTTTCCACGACACATTTTATGAGCACAAACAGGCCTAAAAAATGAAGCAAAAACACAACATCATTCTCTGTCAGATCAGCCTCGGGTCAACACAGAGAAAAGCCAAATCAAACAAACAACTGCTTGCAGTACATGAAACAACACATTTCTGTCCATTTGCTTCCTTTTTATCCCTTCCTTCAGTTAGCTACGCAACACATCGCCTCTCCAAGAGTCTTTTCAGCAGCCTCTCTCTCTCTCTCTCCCCTTTATCTGTCTGTCTGTCTGTCTCTCTCTCTCTCTCACTCTGTATCTCTCCATCTCTCTCTCTCCCTTTCACTCTCTTGCTCTCTTTATCTCTCCCTCTATCTCTCCCTCTCCCTACCTCTCGTCTCTCTCTCTCTCTCTGTTTCACCCGGTACCTCTGCTGCCACGGCGTGACGCGCATACGAGACGGAGCCCTGAACGGGCCTCCAGGTGAGCCTGTCAGGCCCTTCAGACGCCTGAAGGTTAAGATGGTGATTAGAGCGGGGAAGATGCTTCCCTGCCCTTTGTTCCTCTGCCTCTCTATTGATCGCCACATCCTTTGAGTCCCGATCGCTTTAAATGAGCCTCTCCTGCACGGCCACACGCCCAGAGGGATGGGTCGGACCAGAGACATGTGCACATAGGCCCTACACAGTGACCCAGAAGCACGCACAGACATAGTACATTACATACAGCAGTGTTTCCCAAACAGTGGCTTGGGACCAATTTTTGGGTCGCAGACCAATTTTAATGGGTCATGAGTAAATATCCCCCCCCCCCTTTTTTTTACATACATTTCATATTTTTTTAAACATTTCAAAATTTCAAAAGATTAAAAAAATAAACTAAACTAATAAATAATCCAAAAAGAAAACTTTTCAAAAAGAGTACAGAAATCTTCAACAAAAACAAAAAAATGAAAAACTTTTCAGAAATAGTTAAAATAGCATATCTAAGCTTTGCATTGTAGCTTTCTAATTCTACTTTCCCTATTTTTGAAACAGTGATTAAGTGGTTAATTCATAACTTTTGTGTTTCGGTACCAGGGGTCTCGAGCTGAAAAGTTTGGGAACCATTGACATATATAGAGTATACATACAGTAGGCATACATGCACACATGCACATGGCCTGAGACAACAATACACACACATACATGTTCAGACATCCGGCATGCATCCACATCCCAGGGGACTCCTCATTTTCATGTGGTTCCCGTGCGGGCGTGCGGTAGAGCACTGCATCTAAATATAGAGCATTAAATAACCCATCGCACTGTCGCTTCCCCGCTCGGCCGGCGTTCTAATTGTGTGTTCTGTTGTTCCTTACAGCGAGCCACAGCTCGGCTGCTCTAATGAGAGAGTCGGGACCCGGGACAAAATGTTGCTTTTATCTCACACCACGGGGCATGGGGTGGAGTTCTTTTTTCCTTTCTTTTAGAGATAGTGTAGAAAGTGGCTGGAGACTTTTCTTGTGTGTGCCCTCAGCTTGCTCATAACGTTTCACAGAATGGGATTTCGTAAGAAAGTGTCTGACTGACTGAAATTAGTTTTTAATGAGATAGTTGTATCATTCCCATAAGTTCACAGCTAATTTCAACGACGTCAACCCCCGCGACCCTATTCTGGGCATGTCATCGTAGGGCAGCATACAGCAAAAATAGGCAAGCAGACGGTGAAAATAGCCGTCCTACAAGTTCACAAAGCGTCACGTTGTGAGCTTCTAGATTGGACATTTTCGGCGAAGAGATTTGGTGTAGAGGAAAACAAGAAAGAATGACATAGATGTCATGATGGACGGCGCAGCCCCCCCCCCCCCCCCCCCCCCTAAAAGAAAATAGTTTTGGGGGTCCAAAAGCATGGGATGAAAAAAAAAAAAAAAAAAAAAGGAGGTCCGCGTTCCCCCCCCCCCCCCCCCCCTAGGGGTCCCTGGAGACCCTTGGGGGTCCCTGGGGGTGACCTACAGACACGGCGAAGGAAAACTGTAAAGCCACAGCCATGCATGCAAGATGTTGCACATGAACTCTGCAGCCGCACTGAGCAGAGATGCTCATAGGCCTGCGTCCTGCGTCGCTGACGCACAATATTGTGAAAGGACGCATTCATGACACCGTCGTGGCGTCCATGGGACGCACTAGAGTCGTCACCAACAACAGAGAAAAATATAAAAATAATTTGCGATAAAATTATTAGTGCACGATAAGTATCGGCCCGATAATTATCGGTTCGATATCAGGAATTATGACGTCATCCTGATAAAACCGATAACATTAATAATAGCTCTGATAATATATAATATTTGTCAACTGTGATCTGCATGGACTCTCGGTTAGACACCGTTGTACTGGAGAAGTATAACTCTCGGTTAGACACCGTTGTACTGGAGAAGTATAACTCTCGGTTAGACACCGTTGTACTGGAGAAGTATAACTCTCGGTTAGACACCGTTGTAGTGTTGTGCTAGTGTTGTGCTAGTTACTGAAAACCAGTGACCAGTTACCAATGCCATTACTAGTTACTTCATTTAAAAGTAACTCAGTTACTTTACTAGTTACTTACACCAAAAAGTAATGCGTTACTGTGAAAAGTAACTTTGAAGTTACTTTAAAAAAAAAGGGCTCCCATTATTGCCCTTATAGCCTTCATTTCAGTACTGTTATTGCATTGGGGAATAATACAATCTGTTGATCAACTTGACATGCATTTGCATCACTGAACTCTGCTAAGCAATGTGGTATACCAGGGGTTGCGATATAGGATTGTAACCTGCTGGTCCCAATGTCCGGAATGAATCAAATTTATCAGACATCTGATAAAAAATACCGGTCATAATTATGTTGAAGCATTAATTACAATTAAGCAGGTGCGTAAATACAGCCTTAAGGTCCTTACACACCGGCGAAAATAGCGAATATACGCAAAATTCGGACTCGTTCCGAATAATTAAAAGACGCTTTTTTCGCTTCGCTTTTTCGCTTTTTTGCTCCATGTACGGAGCCATTGACTTTATAAGGTTTTTAAAAAAAAACGCATTATTCGCACGAAAAAATCGCCCCGGTGTGTAACAACCTTAACACTTAGGCCTACAGCATTATATTTTGGATTGAGCTATTTGAACATGAACCATGATGAACGAGTAATATACACATTTTATATACAGTAGCAGGGTCATCTTGCACAAATACATTAATTACCTACACTACCATTTGTGCCTGGCAATCTCCTTCTCACCCATTGACTTGCATGTTAAATGATGGCGTTTCCCCTTAAAAATAATCGATCATTTCAGGAGCAAGAGCTTAAAAATCTCTCCTAAATCTAGTCAACAAGGCCTGCAGTAGGCTATGCACTGGACAAATATGCATGACATTATTTCAATACACTAAAAAACAGTGGTGGAAAGTAACTAAGTACATTTACTCAAGTACTGTACTTAAGTACAATTTTGAGGTATCGGTACTTTACTTGAGTATTTCCAATTTCCAATACTTTTACTACTACTCCACTACATCTCAGAGGCAACTATTGTACTTTTACTCCACTACATTTATTTGAAAACTTTAGTTACTAGTTACTTTTCAGATATAAATTATGATATAATGAAACATACATTAACCACTTTAACCCTATTTTATACCTAGCCGATCTACAAGCTCGATCTGCTATTTTCAAATATTTAGTACTTTTACTTTTGGTACTTTAAGTACATTTTGATGCCAATACTTTTGTACTTTTACTCAAGTAAATTTTGAATTCTGGACTTTTACTTGTAACAAGAGTATTTATTGCAGTATTGGTACTTTTACTTAAGTAAAGAATTTGAGTACTTTTTCCACCACTGCTAAAAACATGGGAAATGTTAGAGGGAGTAATAGCCATGGATACACGACGGTCGACTGTCACGATGTCCTGTTCAACAAGATTTCAAATGTATAAAAATCTTTGGAAAATAGCAGATCTACAAGCTTGTAAATCTGTTATTTTCAAATGGCAGATATGTGTAGGGCTGAAGTGGTTAATGTGTGTTTTGTTTATAATATTCTAGAGCTTAATCTACAAAGTAACTAGTAACTAAAGTTTTCAAATAATTGTAGTGGAGTAAAAGTATAATATTTGCCTCTGAGATGGAGTAGAAGTAAAAGTGTTGAAAATTGGAAATACTTTCCAATACTTTACTACTACTACTACTACTACTACTACTACTACTACTACTACTACTACTACTACTACTACTAAAATTTTCCTAAGTACAGTACTTGAGTAAATGTAAAAAAAAAAAATCAGAAAAGGCCTATTTTCATTCCAGCTAATAAAATTCACAATATCGGTTGCATATCGGTTATCGGTGACCGATATAATCCAAACCTCTCTAAAATCGGTTATCGGTATCGGTCACAAAAATCCCTATCGGTCGGACTCTAATTACCAGTGATGTTACATGAAGGCCACTGTAAGACCTTATGTCGAAGGCCATATCCTGCCATGGCTATGTACATTCAGAGGAGAAAAACAATGCATGAGGTGGCATGAAAAGGTATTAAGCATTAACATGTACATCATTGAAGCTACTTTGTGTAGACGTGAATTGAAGTAATGCTGTTGTGTGGGTGGGTCTTTAAAAGTGAAGATGGGATGTGGTTTGCTGTAGGGAGGTATTGTGCTATTGAGATTTAAAAAAAAAAAATGCATGTGTGTATCTATCTATCGATCGATCTATCTATCTATCTATCTATCTATCTATCTATCTAACCCACCACGACAACAGATAAGTCATCTAGGCTTTTTTCATTTTTGTTATTTCATGTCATATGAAAGCAGGGAATCATAGCTACAAATACTTTTGTAAATACAGTATTCAATCAAAATACGAAATAGCAGATCTACAAGCTCACAAGGCGGCGACGCGTTGTGAGCTTGTAGATCTGCTATTTCATGACACATGTTTTGTTTGTAACTAGTGTTGCCATGTATAGTAATTATAAGCGACCTCGTTCTCTGTGAAGTTGCTTGCAAATATTACTAGTTGCTTTTTATTTGTTTTTATTATTTTGTTGTGAGCTTGTAGATCGGCTATTTCCAAATCGTCTATTTTCAAAAAGCCGATGCATATAGGTTTATAGTGCTCATATAGCCTAATAGTCACTTACATCTTTGGGCTTGTTTTCATTGACCTGGTTGCTTATTACTCTCTCGAAAATCTGGCAACCGTGTCATAGTTTATACCACCGAAGAAGAAAATGCGGAAGTGGTCGTCTTTACAAGGCCATGAAAAAGCATAATAACGTGGACTTGCGTCGATCAGTAAGTAATTAATAGCGGACAGTACTGTGTTTGGCTAAAAACAGTGTGTTTGGTAACCTCATACAAGCGCACTGTTATTTTCGATTCCACTTTTACCACACATTTAACCGTATTTACTCCAATTTGCAAATCTTCTTTGTGGTTTTGATTCCTGTGGAAATGTGTAGATTCAGGGTTAAGATGTCATGGGAAGAATGACTTAATTTTGTGATGCGACAAACATCCGTGTTTATGTGAAACTTGTGTGTTATTGCAAAGGAATTCCACGAGTGGTCTTGCACATGCGCAGTAAAGTTGTTTACATCTGAAAGAGCATTTCATCCCAGCATATGAGAACGACTGCACGTTGAATGCGAGCTGGTAAACAATTGTGCATGGAAAATGGTCATTTTGTTTGTTATTTTATTATACATGTTGTTTGCGTAGTTTTAATAGTATTTTCCATTTGTGTGTTTTCTGTTTACAGTTAAATAACCTACTGCAACAGCGACTTACAATGCTTATCTTTAGCACCCACTTTAAGGAGAGCTAATGTGTGTAGTTTCTCTTGGGCTGGCTGAGGCTATCAGATACTGTAGCAAGTATTAGTAGTTTAGTAACCGTGTGTGTGTGTGTGTGTGTGTGTGTGTGTGTGTGTGTGTGTGTGTGTGTGTGTGTGTGTGTGTGTGTGTGTGTGTGTGTGTGTTAATAAATTACCAAAAGTCAGTATCGGTTTTGCGTGTTTTTATGTGTAGTTGTTGTGTTGTAGTTTGAGTGTTTTACGCCAAATCTACTACGTGTATTCGTCCCTGGACCGAAGGGAATAGCTTGAGTTAGGTTGAGCTCAGATATCGGTACAGTTATTTAACAGCCAGCCCGTGCGACGAGGAAAGTACGGAGATTGGTGTTGTTCACGTGAGGAGTGCTAGGCTAGCTCGACGTCGTGGGTCTCTTGTCGACGAGCGTCGTGGGAGAGGCGAAACGTAATCATCTCTGCCAAACCAACCCCCACGAGACGAGAGGGACTTCGGTTCCGAGTCGGACAAGCAACGTGGAGGACGTGCGGGAGAGCCAGCTGTTCATCAAAGAGCGGAGCAGAGCGGAGCGACCCATTCCGAGAGGAGGACGCGCTCGGTTGGCCGACAACAATTACCAAAGCAACATCATCATCAAAGAAATGTGTGCTTTTTGCAATGTGTGATTTTTGCATTTGACTGTGCTGTTGTCGGACGATGAGACGAATTAGTTTAGAACTGTGCATGATAGCACTGAAGGCTAACAATATTAAAATATTCTGTTACAAATGGTCCGGAATTCCACATGTAGCCTACTAGAGTTTCACAAGTACAAAAGTATTGGCTTCATAATGTACGTAAAGTATCAAATGTAAAAGTAGTCATTATGCACAATGTCCCATTTTCAAGTGGTAACATGTAGCCTAGCCTATAAAAAATATGTTTTAAACTGCCCATGTACAAGCTGACCTCATGGCACCAAAGCTAATTGTGTGTACGGGTATTTCAAGGGCTGGCAGAGAATAACGCTTAGTTTATCGTAGTTTAAGTTGCGTTGTCAGCTCCACATCTGCTATTTGCAAACATTTTTGTACTTTGGGTACTGTAAGCCCATTTAAATACTAATAGTTTTACTGAAGCACATTATTATCTCCGAATCCTTTCTCATCATGCAGTACTTGTACATTGCAGTATTGATACTTTTACTTAAGTAAAACATTCGATGACTTCTTTCCACCATGCCATTTCATTTATATTTGAATCACGTCAGTTTGCAATGCAATTCATAACTAAAGGTCTATAAACCTGTGTGATATAGTGACGTTATGAAGTACTGCTAACTGGGAAAGCAGCCCGTCCAGCAGGGGCCATTCACACACTCTCTATGTTGTCTTGACAATGACGTTGGCTGTAGTACCCCGGATGCGATGTTACAAACAGATGACCTGAATGTTGTGGTTGTCCTATGCTAAACAACACATACAGTAACGTAAAAAGGAATACATAGGTTTGATGACAGGAAATTCATTTATATACTATTGCTATAAAACAACAAAGCTAGCCTACATGTTTAAGGTGACATTACACTTATGCTATTGTGCTCCACTATGTTTTCACATTTCAATGTGTAAACATACAGATGCATTTACTATGTCCATGTGTATGATGCGACAGATTGAATAGCATGTTATTGACTTCATTGATGCAAAACATTTTGTATAAGTGATTAATGTCCCTGAATGGGTTTGAGCCTTATTGTTGTTGTAATGTGTGAACATGATGGCGCTCACAAATTGTGCATTTTGAGACTCGGGCGGAATGCAGTGATTCCGTGCCGCCACGTTAATATTGGAGCGTCGGGTTTATATCCTTAACCCAGCCAGGTTGTGTAGCCTACATAACTCTCTATGACATAACTCCATAACATAGGACAAGCTACTGTAAGTTTGTAGACCTCAGTGTCCATGAAAAGAATGTCGGGGCTCCCGAAAATTATCTCGCAGAATCGCTGCTGCGCTGAAAATAGCAGATCCACAAGCTCACAACGCGTCGCAATGGGACCTGTTGTGAGCTTGTAGATCTGCTATTTTCAAATAGCCAACGCAGCCATGCAGATCTGCAAGCTTAACCGAGTGACTGTTAAAGCAGTTTGTTTAAATTACTTTATAAAATGTTATATTTTCACAGGGATTATTTATTAGTGTAGATATACATTTTGGAGTGGATATATGTGTCCAGATGCCTGTCAGACCGTCTGCGCCGCAGGTCTAAAATGGAATAAACGGGCGCAGGCAACGTCAACGACTGGTCTCGACCAGACGTGAGATCTCAGCGTAAAGTAGGATGAAGGCCACGTCAGGATATATTGATAAATGCCGAAAGGTGCGGTAATATCGCCGTACGTTCATTATTCGGGCTGCACCGCGTTGATAAATGAGGGCCACTGTGCCTTCCTTCCGCCAGACAGCTTTTTGTGTATTTACTATGAATATCGCCCCTATACTTAAGGCTGACAAATAACGTAATACACATCCATTCTCTCTACGTCCTGCGTGTCTGGAGGATGTTGGGTCTTTTGAGCAATTGAGCCAATGTGTATTCTCAGAATCCCATTTCACACTCGAGTGTGAAATGTGTCTGTCTGTGTCCCTCATTCACAGAACCGGTTTTCTACGTCATGACATAAGCGCACAATATAAACAGCACACACATGTCCTGGCCTCGTTCTCTTCATTTTTGATTGTTGAGACAGCAGAGAGGCAGCAATGGCACCAGCGTAAAAAAAAAAGTTTGTCCAGAGCAAACTCATCGACGCGAGGACGCCTAAACGAACGGTAGCCACCGCGATCGATCGCCTAAACCACTTTCAGGACAAGCTGCTTCAGGCTGCAGCATCAGTCCTGCTTGGTAAAATAAAGGCTGAACTCAGTGGACATTGGACAATATTTTGCAATAGGCCTACTCGCGTATAAAGATTTCCCGCTTTCCAAACGGGAACTAGTTGCAGTTTGTATTCGATTCATGGAGGATGGAGGACTCATCAAAGAGCGGGCAGTGGAATTTATTGACACCGCGGATTTAACTGCACGGTGCATCACAAAGCGCTCCTAAAAGAAACCAATCATCTACCAACTATTGTAGGCTACCCGTGTCTAAGCTAAAACATAAACATGTAGGTCGCCTACATAGGCTACTTTGGTAAATAAATCTGGTTATTTGAAGAGGAGGTTATTCAACTCTCCAGCTGTCTATCTGCGACTCTCTCCCCCCCTTGCGCTTCAACTACATGCAAAAAGGCCGTTCGCAGCTCGCGATGCTTAAATGAAGAAATGTGCACGGAAAATCATCTAAAACTATGCGAAATAAACCCCAAAAAATATCAAAAATAAAAGCGGGGCTTTATTGTGGCTTAAATAGATTCAAGTCGACACTTATTAATGTTTTGGTGCATTCTATAATTTAATACAAAATTCTGATGCCTCTCTGCAGAGTGATACGGCATGAAGTGTGTAGAGGGGAGGGCGGGGCTGTAGGCTGCGTGGACACTGGTGTTGGATCAATGGCGGCGGTGCAAACATGTTCAGATGTGAGAGGGGGCATGTTCAGACCTGAGAGGGGGCGTGAGAGGGGGCGTCTCCCTGCATGAAGCCAGCAACCAATCGGTGTTTGGAGCAAAGAGGGGGCGTCGCCCTGCATGAAGCCAAGTTGCAGCAACCAATCGGTGGCAACAAAGCAATGACGACGCGTTCCAGACCCTTTTTTAGCAAGACCGCCCCCTTTTTCCCACAAACAGAGAGTCCCTGACCAAATCACGCCCCGTTACGCCCCTTTTTCGCCTAAGCCACCTCCTCTCTTTATATAGCTCGAGAGGTTAACTCCCACATACCTCAGACGCCTTTCATCTCTGTCTATAGAGGACGGCTCGCTTCGCTTGAGCCGTCCTAAAAAAAGGAGGGAAACAAAGATAGACCTCTGGGGGACCCCTGTCAAACAAGTATAGAGAGGGTTTAGGTGGTTAAGGTATGCCATCTCTTGACGAACTATACAACCAGCACTCTCTGCAGACCTACGTTAGATCTCTCTCTAATAATGCCAGCATTTGTTTTTCAACACTACACAAATATCTTTATACATACATGTAACTGTTAAGCAGACTGCAAACATCCGTACACATATGCACTAACAGACACACACACACACACACACACACACACACACACGCACGCACACACAAACAAATACAAATTGTTAGTTACTACACTAATTACATATTGAAGACAAAATCTGTTCTCTACCCGGAGGTGACCGAACTGAGGTTAAGCGATCAATTATATTGTGGAAAACACATTTATTTTAGAGTGAACAATGTATTATGCATACAGATGCATCCATTTACGCATTCATCATTTTATTTAAAACTCAGGACCCCACTGAGGTAGAGTCCCTCATTTTCAATGATGCACAAGTTACAGCAAAACAGTAGTCACTCGAGCAGTCGAGTATACTGTATTTTGGGTTACCTCACAATATCTACACCATGTAGATCTCTGAGGTCCTCTGGCAGAATTTGTCTCCTTGCTTTTATAGTGTTTTTTTTATTTAATGGCAAATTTTATATCTGCTTCTATGATGTTTTATGTATGTATTGTATTATCTTTTTTGTGTGTAAAGCACTTTGAGTTGCATGTTATGTATGAAAGGTGCTATATAGAATACAGATGATTCTTTTTGTTGTTGTTGTTGTTATTGTTGTTGTTTTTGTTTTTGTGTCGTACTATTGTAGGGAGGAGTTTTACAGAAGGTGAAATTTATATCAGAAGGTGCTATAGGAATGATGTGACAACCAGCTGATGGAGTTAAGTGTGACAATGAACATTATTCTACCGTACAACACTAATGTGCATTTGGTAGAATTTCTTTCAATGCACATCACATGTACAGTAACATGACACCAACATGCACATAACAGGATAAAAACATGCTTGTAGAGGAAGTAAGATGTGTAACGATTATCCCTGAGACTATCCTACTGAGACTGTTGGACTGAAACACGATGCTAGGAAATCTTCTGAAATGTATCAAGGAGATGGAATTGTTATGTAATCTAATATAGCCTAATATCATGCATGTGTGCACTAATTCGTCAAATTATTGTCTGCCATGGTACTCAGCAATATAATGTTTTCCGAGTTCAATGTTGAGGTTAGTAGAGATATATTACATTAGCCCATACAATAAGCCCAATCTCTGGAGTATTAGTTCAGTTAATTTAGCTAGAATTACTTTGTAATGGTATAGTGGTGCTGTTTCGTTATCTTCTGGTCATCATACACTGGATTCAAGGCACTAACCCATTCGATGAATTGACTTGTGCATTAGTTTTGAACTGAAAGATTTTCTCAATTGGGCGTCACCCACCTCTTCATTGTGGAGATTAATTTGATAGCTCATCGCATCTCACCTGCAGAGGAATTTCCCCTATACCCTGTCCGTAGGGAATTTGATCACTTGTAGTATTTAATATTAAAGACATTTTTACATGAAACTTTAAACAACAAGTCCTTTTTTTAAGCAAAGTTACATCTCGAAAACATATTATTTAAGTGAATGCCGAAGAGTAACATTAATGGATCATGGAATCAGTATTCACAAGTGCTCAGTTGCTAACATTTACTAGCCTATTCAGAGAGGCACTGGCATGTGTTGTTCTGTAATTACCACATCGAGCATGGTAGGAATCTGGGCAAAACATGCCTTATTATGCTTCTCACACTGTCCACGGATCCATGGATGGCTAGTTAAGAAGCCAATGGCTAACAGGGAGAAAGCAGGAGGGTACTGTAGCTCACCCCCCATTCAATCGGGTTTAATACTGGCATATCGAGACTGCTTTAAACAAAGGAAGCCAACAGAATCAGACTTAACTCAAGACGGCTGAAGACAATGATAGAGAAATGCTATGCGATTGTATGGAGCAACTAAGTCAACAGCATTTCTTTTCCCACAGGAGAAACAGTAACAGAGAATTTAGCAAGCTCCCATTTTAGTTAACAGACATCATCAAAGATAAAGCATGTAGCTTAATCAACCCATTTCCCCATGCATTTTACCTTGAGAAATGCATTTTGTTTCATCTTTGGAGCCAACCGCAAACTGCAGGGATTACAATAAATCTCTGAACCATTTAGCAAAATAAATTCCAGTGAATGTGGGTATTGTGTGCCAAAATCACAATATATAATAGAGAAGAAATACTGCCTTAGTGGAAACAGAGTGAGCCTAAACTCTTGAACTAAAAAAGCTTTGCTAGGCTAATTAAATGCATCTTAAGGAAAGATAGTGCAGTAAATTGAAATAAATTTGACATTGGCTATCACATCCAAATTAAGCCTCGCTCCAAGTCACACTGATGCACACAATCAACACCTGTGCATTCAATGCTACAGCTCATTGCCCTTCTTAGATTTTCAATTACATTAAAGAAAACAATTGGTCCCATTTATCAACGTAGGCAACACTATTAATCATACGTTAAGTCTGTGAGGAGAAACCAACCTGTTTATCACAGGATCAGGTACTTGAGGTGTGAGGGTTATTTGATAAATGAAAGTGCTTCTAATCAGCCTAGTCCCTTGTTTGATCTGTTAATCATCGTATTGACCTGACAATGGCCTTTCTGTAGTACAGACATATTTCTACTATGGATAACCTATATTACACACAGAACTGAGGTCTGTGTGTAATATAGGTTATGAGCTGTGATTTCCAGCCTTACTGGCTCATAACCATTGACTAAGGCGTTTGTTATACTAAGGGCCAGATTTACAGTATATACATCAAAGGCATTGTGTAGTTTGCATCCGCAAAATGCATTAATTAATGTCTGACTTACTAAAGGTGCTTGCACACTGAACCATTTTGACAATCAATTATGGCAATCTAAATCTGCCCTTTGACAAGGGCCAAATCTACATACATCAAAGGTATTGTGCAATACCTTGCGGTCGCAACATGCATTAATTAACGTCTGATTTACTGAAGGTGCTGCTTGCACACTGCACAATTTTGACAATCTTATATGATCATCATTACATCATGTCCCACTGTGTGACATGACAAAGTTATCCATCTTGTCAGACTGCATGAGTTGGATTGAGTCTACTTGTTACATTGTCTGATGAAACGATGGCATACATCAGCTAATATATGCCGGGGAAATGTTTTAATTTGGGAAAACGAAACAAATAAATGAAATGTGTTCAATTTGGACCTGTTACTGACTTGGCACTGCAGAAGAGTACAACAAGGGATGGCAATTCTCCACAGGTAGCTGATCATAAGCTCACGGGCGCAACCATTTTCCTAACTAATAGTTTTCATTTCATCCACAGTCTTTTTCCATTGCAAGAAGGGACATTGAGGGGAAAATGTGAACGCTGAATTAATAATAAATAGCCTATAATAAAAACATATTGTATTGTATGTGCATTTGATGTGACAGAACACCTTCTAGAGGTCCCGGAGCGAATAAGGCAGGTTCAGAGCAGAGCGTCGTCAATCCACACCAAGCAGTGCCCGTTGGACAATGTACATCAGCTAATTCTCTCTTCCTTAATTGTATTGTTTCTAAATGGTGTGGGTGGTCCAGTTCTATCTGTATCTGTAAGTATGTGAATAGGAGTGGGAGAGGCACACATGGAAAGGGGATTACAGGAGAGAAGGTATCAACAAGATTTGCTTAGGGAATGCATAATACAAAATAAACACATGGCATTGAATTGTATGTGGGAGTTGCAGGCATCATTTCAACTTCCCCGAAGGGAGGGTAGGTGTGATGGCAAGAGGAGAGTTTAATCACTCTGGTGTGCTTTTGCACAA
The DNA here is from genome assembly GCF_963454915.1 of Gymnoscopelus microlampas. Classification (NCBI taxonomy): domain Eukaryota; kingdom Metazoa; phylum Chordata; class Actinopteri; order Myctophiformes; family Myctophidae; genus Gymnoscopelus; species Gymnoscopelus microlampas. The sequence continues at coordinate 26,359,572 of NC_139944.1, read as the reverse complement.
TACTGGACTAGTAGGCTATAGACCACATAGACGGCTGGTGAAAGAACCCGGTCATTGTTTTAGGCTTGTACAGTACATACACCTTAAAGCACCCACATCTATGTTTTTGTTGTTTTACTTTTTTTCCACCTTTTTCCCATCATGTCCTACAGTAAACCGTTAAACAAACAGGAGAAGGGCACACACCAGTATTATGAGGTGCGGCTGACCTTGGTAAATAGGTATAAAAATAAAGAAAAGGCCACAATGCAGGATTTATTTAAAGAAATACCAACATTTCGACCTGGAAAGGTCTCCCTCAGGGATGCAGGGATACAGTAAACCATAGATATTCAACTGGCGGCCCGCGGGCCACGTGCGGCCCGCGAGGAGCTTCCTTGTGGCCCCTGGCCATATTCCAAAAAAAAAAAAAAAAAAAAAAAAGTTTTTTTTTTTTTTTTTTTTTTTAATTTTCATAATTATTATTTATTTTAACTTTGATTTATGTTATCAAAGTTAAAACAGTACAAATTATTTATCCTTCATTAGTTCTTGAAAGGCCATCTTTCATTGGAACTTAACTTAGAACCTTAAATAGAACCGAATTAGACCCGAAAAAAGGTTGATTTATATTGGTCAAATAGAACCGAATTAGACCCGAATTAGACCGAATTAGACCCGAATTAGACCCGAAAAATTTCGCGCACGCTGTGTGGCCCCCGACTCCAAATTATTTTACAGTTGTGGCCCCCTGCCTAATCTAGTTGAATACCCCTGCAGTAAACCGTTAACACAACAGCTGTGTTAACTGTTATAAGCTTTAGGCTATTTGACCGAACCGGGTTATTCCAAAAGACCTGCACTTATACCGGTAAGAAAAAAAGCAGGTGCTCTGCCTCTGGATGCCTTTTTGTTTAGGCAGTGGGTGCTCAGCTATAATGCCGCTTTTTCCACTTCGGTGGTATTTGAATCTAGAACTGCACTTACCCTGTGGACCTTTCTTTTCTCCTCTCTGAGCCTGGGAGCGGTGATGCCACGCTGACTTATAAGCTACCCTCCATCTGCAGAGTGGGGCCACAGCCTTAAGTCATCTATACTCACCCTATATCACTGCTGTAGTTGGAACCCTTAAGTGCTCCATGACTACGGCTGCATGTGCAGGTCAGTGAGTGTCAGTGATAGATGAGGAGCTAAGCAGATCTGCCAGATTGGAGGGGTCAGAAAAGACAAGATGGAACACAAACCCTGACAGCAGGTCTCTTTAACTGACTGGCGATACGTACAGTAGCCTGCTGCTGATATAACAACCAAGCTGACAGCAGCTGGTAGTTCTAGAATAGATTGCTGGTGAGCCATCAGTCCAGTATTGATGTGTTTTGGATGCATGCTGACAACAAAGAGAGAGAAAAAAGGATACCAACCACATCCAGAGTAACTTAAATGGATACGAGTATGTATATTCTTAACATTTGTTTTTGAACACTGCGGCTCTGTAGGAGGCAGAGAAGCCTAGAAGAGTCTCTTTGTGTGAGTGTGTGTGCGTGTGTGCGTGTGTGTGTGCGTGTGTGTGTGTGTGTGTGTGTGTGTGTGTGTGTGTGTGTGTGTGTGTGTGTGTGTGTGTGCGTGTGTGTGTGTGTGTGTGTGTGTGCGTATGTGCGCGTGCACGCATGCGTGCGGGTGTATTTGTCTGGGATTATTTCACAAACCACAGGACCAATCACTGCCAAATGTCTTGTGCACGCTGCCAGTAGACTAAGTAAATACCTCATTTGTTTTCACATAATGTGTTATATATATTTTAAATATATAATATAACTATTATCATAATGGAATGGTGGTCGGACCGGGCGGCTAAAACCTAGTATTGAGTCATACGTCTCATATATACGTCATAGACGACTGATGTCACAGACTGGCCACTTGGTTTGCAAGCTTATCCACTTCATTTGTGGCCCATTTGTCTAATCCTATGCCTGCCAAAGGTAATGACTGTCCATCTCCATTCCCTCAAAATATTGCCTGTAAACAATGCCCTTGAGGTTGCAATTATCCATTATATGATGCTGACTGTCAGGAGGCCTGGCTTGTTGACAGAATATCAGTTTCTGTAGTGCTTGTACGGTAGAACTAGGATGCCTGCCTCAGAAACAAAAGCTAGGCCTGCGCTGCCTCTCTCTCTATTTGCCGGCTGTAAAATATATAGTTTAGTGAAGACTGACTGCAGTTTCGGTGCAAGGTGCCTTGATGAACCTCCAACTGCATAGCTAATGGCCTTATCTCTCAAATGTAGGTTGCACTCTGTAGATTCAAACGGAGTTCCTGCCTCTTCTCCTAATTACTTTGAGGCGAAATGCCCAAACCCACGCTAAGAATAGCCTAGCTCAGCACCAGCTCTGCTTCACTTGGCGCTTTGAGTCTTCTCAAAGCCTGGAATAGGTGAATGTGAGTGGTGCTGGGGTGGGATAAGGGTTGTTGATGTAATGGGAACAGGAGCTATAGATATCTGGACGTGGTCTTAATTACTGTATGAATCAGAAAACAAAGGAACAAGAAAACAAATCAATTACACATATAAAAACAAATCTTTGATTGACTTGGCTGTTTCTTTATCTAGCAATTTGTCTTTACCGACACAGTCCTGCTTCTCATACATGAAGAAGCTCATATCACACCTGGAATCTGACCAGTAAAACCACTGTGGCCAACTCCGGTCGATTAGGATGTAAGAGCAAAATGGCCAACTGAGGGTTACATGCCTCGAGCTGTGGAGGGAGAAGAATGACTTATTCATGTTCCCTGCTCGAACAGGAGTTGGTTTGTATAATTATTCAAAAACACAAAAGGCACAACCATAGAATGTCAAGTTTAAAAATGATAGGTTGTATCCAATGAGTCAAAAGGAAAACTGCATGCTGGTCAGAAAGACGATACTTAACACTGGAGGGTAGGGCTGGGCGATCGAAAATCAAATATCAATGTATTTTTTACATAATATCCCAATATTGATAACATTTTGGGGGTGACTATAGAATAGACGCTTTAAAAAGATATTCACACACAACAAACATTATTTTCAGCTAGAACAGTCTGATTCATTCAGAAATGGCATCACTTCACTGTAATACAGCCTTTAACCACTTAAACACTACTTCGTTGACCTGGGTCTGTATCCCAGAATAGGGATGCTAGAGTTCATGTGGTTAAGACCAGAACATTTGAACTTTTAAGCTATATCACAATATCATCATAACCAAAATCCGATTTAGTCTCATAGTACATCAATATACTGATATATCACCCAGCTCTGCTGGACGGCCAGGAAAAAAAGTTACGAAAAAAACACAGAAACTGTCAGCTGACTCCCTTTGTAAGTGTGGAAGTACAAACCTATATTCAGGCTGACTCCCACTAACACTTGTAATATCATTATTGAGACAACAGGAGGGCTATTAAAGCCACTCTCTCGCTGGCCTTTTCAGAAACAAATAAAGATCATCTATGCCCATAAACGATTCCGTTTCAAGAAGGTCACCCTACTGCTTTGCTTTTATAGTCTCGCCACTGTGCTCACACACTGTGTGAATTCAAATCACAGCACTTTCCCCCCTGAGGGCCGTTGCAGTGCATAACAACTGGGTGTCATTTTGCTGTAAATGAAACTCACAGTGACTGTGGCTGTCCAGAAGAATGAAACATTACAATCACTGATAATGTCACAAAGTACAGGCCCAAAGTTTATCTAACATGATGGAACAAACCTGTGTTAGTACTAACATACAGTACACAGTCAAATCCTCAATGTTCATTTAACTCTGATAAGTGAACACAAATGGAACCAAATGGACCCTTATATTATCTAATAAAGCAAACACATGTCTTAAATGGTAGTATTGATTTAGAAATACATTTTTTCCCCCCGGGATTAAGACGAGATGAGACTAGACGAGACGAGATTGTTGTTTAAAAAAGTTAAAAGTTGAGAATAGACCACTTTCTCTAGTGCTTTGGAGAGAAAGGGTAGTTAAGAAATTGGCCTGAAATTGTTAAAATTGGCGATGTCAAGGTTTGATTCTTTGAACAGGGGTCTAACTACAGCTGACTTGAAGATAGAAGGAATAACACCGGAGGATAGTGATTTATTGAATATTGCTAAAATGTCTGGACAGTACAGAGTTATCATTGACTAAAATTAGGCTAAAATGTCAACAGTTTTTGTTGTAAATACTTACGATTTGGTTGGACTAGAATAAAGACTAAAATGCTCGACTTTTAGTCTAAAACTGAACTAAATAAAAACAGGATGAGCTTGACTAAATAGCCTATGATAAAAAACTAAAAAGGGTTGAAAGTGGACTAAGACAGAGACTAAATAAAAAAATAGCTGACAAAATCAACACTGCTTCAATGCTAGAAAATGTACCATCTTCAAACATAAGATTATATTGATTTATATCAGGCCCATCTGCCAGTGAAGAATTTACATCTAAGCCTAATACCCATAATCCAAAATATTATTAAACTGGATTCTGTGGTCTTTAGTGCTGAAAATCGTCTGTAGCCTACAGGTTCTTGCTTAAATGTCAACAGCCACTGCATGAATGGACAAGGAAATACCAATAACTAGATAGGGTTCATACACTCAGTGGAGCACATACAGTATACTGTATCATACTGTATCTCTGCCAGGCCAGGTGGAACTCTATATTTGGGCAAGTCAGTCATCTATAACTCATCTACAGTATGAGGTATAACTCCTTATTTACGGGCAGCCGTAGCTGAATGGTTAGTGAGCCCGCCTGGGGAGCCAGAGGCCCCGGTTTCCCAGGTTCATGCCATGCCAGGCCTAGCCTGATTATCAGACTTAAGCTGCGTGGAGCTTCAGTCTGACATTAGCTCCAGTGTAGGCGATTACAAGGGGGAGGGATTAGAATTTCCCTAAACCATTTAGGATTGGTTTAGAATTTCCCTAAACGAATAACAAGGTATCCACACCCCCACCTCCGACTCTCATTGGACGGTACTTTTTGTACCGAATAAATCCTAGGTTCACATTACAACACCAGACCAAGAGGGCCAGTCCACTCAGAGAGTGGGCGGGGTCTATCGTCTGGAACCAGGCTATGCCAGGCCAGCAATGTGTTGAAGTGTCCCTGAGCAAGACAGTTAACCTCTAACTGTTTCCCTTATGCGCAATCAACTGGGTGAAGCTGAAAACTGAATTTCCATTGCGGGAGCAAGTTGGTCAAATCTTTTCTTTTATTCAGGCAAGATTTCAGCCCGATCCGATCCCCATTCACTTCCATTATAGAATGTATGTTAACCTCTGGAATAGGGGTGTGCCGATATATCGTCTCGCGATATATCGCGATACGTTTTCGCGACGATATGTATCGTTTTGGGAAAAAAAAATATCGTTTTTGAAAAAAAAATATATATTTTTTTTACAATCATAATAATCAGGCATGCAAACGGCCCCGAAGTGAAAAGAGTGACAACATGTTTTTTTCGGGTCAGGTGTCATACTATTTGGATTCAAAACGGCTATTGTAGCTGAAAAGCTACAAGTTTGCATGTCTGAATAATGCAAAAACAGAATTATTTGTTTGCATTTTCTTTTTTTCTCCTCCATATATTTTCATAATAAAAAAGTGCGTATCGTATCGTATCGTATCGAAATCGTATCGAAGTTGTGAGCCAAATATCGCATCGTATCGTTTCGTGAAATTAGTGTATCGGCACACCCCTACTCTAGAACCCCAGCATCCCTGTTCTGAGGGGAACATTGGCCAAAAATAGCAGATCTACAAGCTCTAACAACACAAAATATAAAACAAACAGTATGTGAAAAAATAAATTGCGTGGAGGTACTTCCTTGGCCTACTGGGAGCATGCACAAGAAATGTGGTGCTGATCAGTCCGGCAGTTAGCCAGATTAGCCCCATACAGACACAGGGTCAAAAACATATTCTACCCCCTTGCCCTTTGGACTGGCAGAGATAATTACAGTACACAAGAACAGACCCGAGCCGTTCAAAGGACTGACGAGTTCTTCAGTCAGATGATAAGATCAGGGTCCCCACACATTTTTAGCAATGAATTTCCAAAACTTTTCCAAAACTTTTCCAGAATATTTAGCCCAATTTCCAGGCCTATATAACAATCATTCGGCGCAATAATGTGTCTCTTACTCCTATGTAGAATGCCCAAAGATAGGCAGTGTAGCAAAAATAAAGTTTGAGACATACATTAGGCTGCCGTCACACAGCCCGTTCGGTGAAAAACTACTTATGTTACATATTTCGTGTAATATTATTCATGTTTATGAAAATGTTTTGTTTTAACAAAATCAATAGCCAAAAACAATGCATAGTCAAATATTTTTCCAGGACCCTTGATAAATTCCAGGACCTTTGATGATGTTTGATCAATTTCAAACCTTTTCCAGTACTGGATTTTTTTTTTTTTTATTTCAAAATATTTCCAGGAATTTCATGACCGTGGGGACCCTGTAAGATTAACTATTATCTTATTGTAGATAGTGATACATGCGAAATAATCCTTGAGGAGTTCCCCCTTCACAGAGACAAATGTCACCTCTGTGCACAGTGAGTCTGGAGCCAGCAGCCTGCCTGCATGCTGCTTACATGAGCCTAGAATGGATTATTTTTGTAAGATAAGATAAAAAGAAGCCTCACATTCTGTATCACTACTCTTGCTGGTGTGCGTGCGCGTGTGCGTGCATGTGTGCGAGTGTGTGTGTATGTGCGTTTTCCCCTAGCTCTTCTACAACAGTATATTATGGGTTAGGGTCCCCTTGGAGGGGATCCATTTAAAAGCCATTTGGAGCTAGGCTTGGTCTATTCCCAATCCATTCACCTGTTCCTGTCTCTGTTCCCTTAGCTGCTCTGACCAGTGCAAACGCTGCAGATTCTCTGAAAGATCAATGCTATATGCAGACTGGCTGGACTGTGTGTGTGTGTGTGTGTGTGTGTGTGTGTGTGTGTGTGTGTGTGTGTGTGTGTGTGTGTGTGTGTGTGTGTGTGTGTGTGTGTGTGTGTGTGTGTGTGTGTGTGTGTACCGTATGTGTCACCGTGTGTGTGGATGTGTGTCAGATCAGAGACTCAAAGAGGAACCAGACACTCTATGGGATCTTCATTGCAGGTCCGACCAATTTGATTCTATACTACAGGACTGTTTCGATCACGTGGACCGGGAGACATTCCAACTCGCCTTTGAGAAAAACGTCAGTAAGTACTCAACACATGTCACAGGATTTATCAGGAAGGGCGTTGATGACGCTGTTTCAATGTAGTGGATAAATGGCACTTCATGTGTACAACGCTACAGCTCCAGGAATAGGGCAGATTTATCGATATCCCACTCAGACCTCCAGGGAACAATCAGAAAGGCCAAGCATGAGTACAATAGAGCTGTATTGTTGTATTGTGCTTTCTGCTTTGACAATGTAAACTTAGGTTTTCTCATGCCAATAAAGCCCTTTGAATTGAAAATTGAATATAGACAATAACACACTTAAGAGGGAGAACCAGCGGTGTAGAGAACCCCTCTACCTGCGCGGTGAATATCTTTTTCACTCGGTTCAATGTCAATAGCTGTAACCAGTCGGAGACAGCCTCGCCAGGCCAGCTTACTAAACATCTCAGTGGCTGACATGCACAGAGCCATTAAGCGGGTGAAAATCCTTAAGGCTGCAGGCCTGAGGGCATTCTAGGCCGCGTCCTCAGAGCATGTGCTAACCAGCTGGCTGATCATTTCAACCTCTCCCTCTTCCGGGCTGTTCGAGATGTCCATTGTTGTGCCTGTCACCAAGCAGCACCCCAAGGAAACATGTCTGAACGACTGGAGACCTCAGTTAGTAAATGAGAGGATGGTGCAAGGACTTCATTTGTTCCATGTTACTGTTCATGCTGGACCCATTGAAATCTGCGTAGAGTCAAAATATTTCAACTGATAATGCAATTGTCATGGCTCTTCTTCACCCTGCTCTTTCTCAACTGGAGGGCAGTAACTGTTGTGTGTGAATGCTGTTTGTAGACTACAGCTCGGCATTCAACACAGCAGTTCGTGCCAAGCTCGACAATAAGCTCAAGAGTCTGGACCTGCTGTGTGAGATGGCATCAGGCTCCTGCCACTACTTTCCACATGTTTTGGTCATGTCCAGCACTGAGGTCATTTTGGTCTTCTATCGGACATTCTCTTTTATGTGTAGAAATGACTCACTGTCTCACTCCAGAACGTAGACAAAATTTGGAATTGCTATGATTTTTTTTTTCATTTCCTAACTCAATTAGAGGCAATAGCCTTCTCATCTCTTCTGGCTAGGCCCCTTATCCTTTTTAATTGGACATCAATGAAGCTCCACTAAATAGAAGGCATTCTGAATCTCCCCCATGAAAGCAGATCCAAACAACAGGTGGAAGCTGGGGTGGTGGATTGTGAGCAGCAATTCCTAAAAGCAGCAGTACAACTCAGCAAGCAAGCAAATGAGCAATGAAAATGTGAGCAGTGTGAATGTGATTAGCTGAAGCATGGAACTGAGGATGACTAATGGACGGCCACCAGCAATTGCCAAGAGTTTGCTGACTGAATTTGCTCTGTCTATTTCATGCGTGATGCTCATTATCTCAGCATATACACACCTCAAATGGGCCACCCACACCACGCACATGGTGAAAGGGGCCCAGCAACATCTATACAGCCCCAGGTGGCTAAAGACATTCAGCATGAGCCCCTGCATCCTTAGGTCGTTCTACAACAGCACCATCGAGAGCATCCTTACAAGCTGAATCACCACCTAAGGACGCTGCACCGTCCTTGATCGTAGAGCGTGGTGTGGACAGCCCTGCACATCATCGGAGGTGAGCTTCCCTCCCTCCAGGACATACTGTATATGCCAAGCGGTGCGTGGCCAAGGCTAAGCGGATCATCAATGGTACTTACAGTACCACCCCGGTCACAATCTGTTCACACTGCTACGGTCAGGCAGGCGATTCCACGGTATCAAATGCAGATCTACCGGTCTAAGGTTTCCACAGCCAAGCAATCAGGCCGCTGAAGAGTGCTGAGCATTGTTTCCATGTCAGTCTTACATACTCCCATTACACTGGTACTATCTCTTGATGTACAGTATTATGACTGTTGATACACTCCCATTCCCATACATTTCATTGTCTCCGCCAGGCCGAAGGTGTGGCAGAGACTATGTTTTGCACCCTGTCCGTCCGTTCGTGCGTCCATCCATGTGTGTGTGTGTCTGTCCACCCGTCTGTCTGTGAGCAGCTAATCTCCGGCATCGCTGGGCCGATCGCAGCAAAACTGTGCATGCACACTCCCTGGAATTTTTCAGAGGTTATACATTTTTTTAAATATTACTCCTACAGATTTCTTCCAAACATCACGCAAGTCGATGTGTGCATTTATGTGTATGGTATATGTGTGTGTGTGTGTGTGTGTGTGTGTGTGTGTGTGTGTGTGTGTGTGTGTGTGTGTGTGTGTGTGTGTGTGTGTGTGTGTGTGTGTGTGTGTGTGTGTGTGTGTGTGTGTGTGTGTGTGTGTGTGTGTGTGTGTGTGTCTGTGTCTGTGTGTGTGTTTGTACATGCTAGAGGTACCATAATCATTTTTACACCAACCAAACCTCTCTGCATCCCTCCATCCATCTATACATTCCTTGTTCCATCTATCCAATCACTCACGCACTGACCCTGCAATCCATCCATTCATCCCTCACTCTGTCCATTCTTCAAACCATCGCTCCATCTGTCCGTCTGCCCGCCCACCCGTCCGTCCGCTCGTCCGCCTGCCCGTCCGCCCGCTCGCCCGTCCGCCCGCCCGTCCGTTTCATCAATCCAAAATACAACACTCACCACTCATTTTGTGAAAGGAGCACTTTGCATCTTTTTTAATGTGTCTATGTTTTTAAATGTGAAGCAACATGAGTTGTGGAGAAAGGTATTTTGCTCCCCTGTATGCCTACTGGGTATTGTGGAAGTGACAACTGATTCTGATGAGCATTAGTGAGGACCAATTATATATGAAGATAAGGTTGAAAACGGGTGAAGTGGTAAAACAAAATGAAACAGTGGGTACTGCAATTTACAATTTAGGCATGTTCTGCTCTCTCCATAACAATGCACTTGTACTTTCCTGGCTGTACTAACCACAGATTGTTCCTTAATTTACTGTCAGTGTGATAGTCTGGATGGCTAATTGTTCAGACTGATGGTACTGTAAACCTGGCTGGATTATAAGCCGTTCGTTCTGCCTGATTTTCTTGGCTGGGTGGTACTGTTTGGTTGTAGTTGACTGGCTCGAATATCTATTCGATTCCAAGTGTCTGACAGTGCTGCCTGGCTGCTGCTGGCACAACTTTACAGACGGAAAAGTAATTGAGCGATACGGAAGAAAAGCTTCGCTAAGCTGCCACCGAATGCCAAAATTGTGATTTGGGAAGATAACCATAACCGCATGTGTTTTTCAAGATAGAACTGTATGATGAATTTCTCATTTCAATACATAAATATCGCAGCAGATTTTCCATCAAGGAAGCAGATCTGAACTTGCCCCATTAAATAAATTGTCAGTAAACAGAATGCAAATGACAAATAAACCACAAAAGGAATCAGATATTAATGGACAAAGCTAATGTGAGTCAATCCCCAGAAAGGGGCCAGCCTGCTGGTTCTGTGCCCACTGAATAAAACCCAGAAACCTATTTTACTGAAGAGGCCTTGTGAAGTGGTGGTTCTCCATAGGCAGCCAATTTTGTATATTCCCCTAATCTCTTATCATCCCGATGATCAGTGGCACCGTGACCCTGTCCCACAGCTGCTGCAGCTACAGTACAGCCTTCTGACGTCAAATGACTTTTTAAAAGACTCGCCGACATGCCCCATAAATAAAACCAACCTGATCTTCACTGCCACCGCCCGCTCATCAGAGGACATTGTGACGAATGTGACGGGGCGGGATGTGCACTCCCCCAGGGCACCTCTGCCGTTTTCATTTGGCATTATTCATAATGACATTTCAATTAAAAGAAACGCAACCAGCGAGGGAGGATGAGAGAACGAGTGGGATAAAGCAGATTGAGGGAATCATAAATGTGCTCATAAACATAAGCTCAATGGCTTGAGGTGATATTCTGTTTTAGAGCAAAGGGGACACAAGAGACAGCTGCTGTTTCCAGGCGAATAATTTGCAACATAATAGACAGCAGTTCCTATAACCTTCCATGTACAGTATGTGTGTGTGTTTGAAAGAAAGAAAGTGTGCATGTGTGTATTCATGGTTTCTTTAGATCTGCTAACGTTTGCCACTGCCGAAGCAAGTAGAGCAATCAGCTCATGTCAAAGTGTCTGCAGGCTTCTGCTGAGTCCAGACTTTTGCCAGCGTGAGCTCTCTTTTAGAGATTGTTTCTGTTAAGGGGAGCTTTCTTGTCTTTTTTGTCTTTGCCCAAAAGGCTTTGCTGTGTGAACCTGTCAGTGTTCACAGCATGTTAGCTTTGGGGATGGAAACTCTGACCTACATACTGTACTGTACCTGACAAAAACAAAAAAACCACAAAGACACATCACACAGAGTGCCATAAAACACTGTGAACATAGAACAGCTGTTTCTTTTTTAGGAATTAAGAATGTTGACGGTGATCCAAGTAGCAATGACACTATATCTGAGTGATTTTTGGCAACATTTACCGTTTCAAAAGGAAGTCCCGACTCCCTATCTGAAAGAAATATACACTCACAAATAGGTACATTGTTCCTTTAGTAAAGGGATTCCCAACCTGTGGGCTGGGGTTGGAGTGATACCAATAAATAAGAACTGGATTCCATGGTTACCAGTAGCGAGAAAATTGTTTTTTTTCCCCAGGCCAGACCATAGACTGTATAAATGAGATGGACAAACCCACTCCGCTGCTTTCTACAGACCGAAAATGAAGCCGATTGTTCCAAGACTGTAGGTCCGCCATCTTTCAATATCGCGTCAGAATGAGACCAGACCATTATTGGTTGGGTAGCTTGTCAATCAAGAGCGGAGGGCGGGGAATGAATGCTATTGGTTGTGTAGCTTGTCAATCAAATCATCCCGCCCCTCCTAGAGAATAGCCTACTTTATCGTCAATTTTAAAATAAATAGGACCATAATTTAGCAAAACGCATATCCTGATGATTGAAAGGAGACTTTAAACTAGCGACTGGAAGCATATAGAATTTATGACAAATTTTATTACAGTAAGAAAATCTAGTCTAAAGTTTGTCAAAAAACCCATTCACTTGCGTTAAAATAAATTCTTTCTGACACCGCAGGTCGGCGCAGGGTAAAACAGCGCCACTCTGGCCATTTTGTCGGCCTCATCGTAAATATCTAAGACTTGACCCTTGGGCCAGACACACAAGCTGACATTATAGAAAAGTAGGAAGAAGTGATCCCTACGCTGCTCACGTGCAGACAGTCTGCAGGTGCAAGCCATAGGCTGAAGCCATGAAGCCTGACTAAAATGGTAAGCGTGGTAAAATGCAGGCAACAGCAGAGATCGAGACAAATCATTAACGGCCTTGACCTGTTGTCCGAGCACCAAGTACTCTCCAAACTGTATCCCCCAGGGGGACTGCACTTCAAACCCTTCAATTTCTGAGGTCAAGTGAGAGCTCATTCCCGCAACACCGAAGTTGAATATCTGATTTTATTGACTATCCCAATGACAGTGGCTTCAGAAGAACAAAGCTTTTCTTAACTAAAATTAAGTAATTAAAAAAAAGTAATTATCTGTGGAAAGTTGTGTCTAAGGAAAGGCTATCTATGCGGCAAGGAGAAGGGTGTTGCTTCAACACACAGTATGAGAGTTATTATTACAATATTTAATTAAAAAATGTAACAACAAAAAATATATTTTTAATGTGATTTATGTGATCAAAACATTGATAAGAGACAATTCTGATGCTGCTCTGCAGTAGTGTGTCCAACAAAATAAAAACATCAGGGTTGGCTATGATAGTTAAAATACTGTACAGTACTTGCCCCAGGCCCTGCGCACCCCTTGAGATGGCCCTGAACGAAGTAGGGAAGGATAACAATTATGTGTCTTTGAGACGCCCTGAATGCAGCAGGGATGGATAACAGTAGTGTGCATGCCTTTAAGACGGCCCTGAACGCAGTAGGGAACATGGTGTGTGACTGCTTTGTCACAGCAACTCCATCACACCCCTCTCTGAAGGTGGACACCTAGGCTTACTGTAAGTGCATTAAAGCCTGCATGGACACACAGGCTCATGCATACACACACACGTGCGGACACTGTACATAAACGCATGTGCGCTCGCACGCACAGACACACACAGACACACACACACACACACACACACACACACACACACACACACACACACACACACACACACACACACACACACACACACACACACACACACACACACACACACACACACACACGTTACCTCTACTCCACTTAGTTGTAATGTATTTTTTCAAACTTTGGCAAATCCAAACTTTCGCAGACACACTGGACAAGAGTATGCAATGGCAGACAGAACATTGACAGTCATTATCAGTTATCACATCACTGGGCTGCTCTCAGTGGGAAAAGGAAGAGGTTTTATACAAAATCCCAAAGTCCCCAGCACAAGAAAAACAATTACCAGCCCAAGGGGCGGGGGAAATAAATGAATTAAATACAAAAATAAGAATGTCCGAATTGTTTCCATATTCATGCTGACGTTGTTTGGTCAGTCCTGTCTAGACTATGACACAGCAGCTGCTTGTATCTGTGCGGCCATTTGACTGGTGCTGGCTCAGACCCAGACAGCAAATTAAATCATGACTTCAACTGGTCCTGTGTCACTGGAGGTCACAATGTTGACATTGACACATTGGCCCAGAGCAAGACTTTTCTTTTTAAAGAGGAAGTGAATATCAGTAGATTACTGCATAGAATGTGAGTGCATATTGGAGACAAAGTGAAAAGGATATAAGTCTGCATTAAAGATCCACCATTGATACATAATACAAAATAATACAAAGAGAGAGGAAACAAAGAAATATTATTATAGAAGTGGCACATCAGTTCCTCTGAAGTGTCATGTTAAGTGACATCCATTTCTGATTACAACGACACAGCTCAACCCCAACCTCCATCTTCAGACACATAGAGTAAAAAGCCTGCTCATTGATGGCAATGAAAGAACAGTCTTTAGTTATGCCAAAGTAAAACTTGTCCTGCTACAGTTTCACATCGGCATCCACTCACAACACTGACTTGTGTGCGTGCTCACACACCCACACGTAACGTAATATTGGCAGCTGTAGGGGCGATGTCTTCCTGCACTCAAGTTTCCTCGCTTATACTGTAGCTTCTCAGAGATGGTTCCTAATCCTCACTCGTCACTCGCTTGAAGCAGGAATAAGTTACTTGGCATGAGGGTTAAAATGGCAGACCAACTTCAACTTCCAGTTCAAGTGAGGATAGAGTGAGTAAATATCAGGCAAGAGACCTGGGATCCAGCCTCTTTCTGCACCTCCCGTGTCATCAGACCGTGACCGGTAGCCTGTATACACATTGTCCTCACCCAATGCAGTTACACATTCACTAGAGGTTGCCTGACCTCATTCAACTATAAGCTCAGGCGCTTCCCCATGATGTGTCTGCACCTTCCTTCTTTGAAGACTACTTCATCTAGAGCCGGGTGAACCAACGTAATTTTGGCGCACCACTGAGATTAAATTGTTTACTGGCAATAATAAATGTCAGAAAAATATACCACAATGGCATAATGTTAGTGTTTATGATATGAGACACCAAACCGTCACACGCCCTAAAGCCTCACAGGAGAGCATGCACTAGGACTGAGAGATATCGTTAACTACAGTACATATGACCATGCAAGATATTAACATTGCAAAGGTTAACAATATGGACAACATACATTTCCCCAGCCCATTCAAGCCCTTCATGGGATTCTCTTAGATTGCCTGTGACTCTCTACCTGCTCGCTCATCTCTCTTGATAGTTGATAATGAGACATCCGGAAAGACTTAAGCAGCTTACCAAAGCCTCCTGTATGAAAAGCTTTACCGTTTATGTTGGTTACTTACGTTATATTCAAAACTTCAGAACTGAATTTTGTTTTACAGTGAATGCTCCGTGATTTTCAGTGACCAATGCAAAGCTTAGCAGTTAGCATGTTCTCCAAGCTGTACTAAAGTAAGCTTTTCACTTCCGCTTCACTGACTTAAAAAAGAGCTGTTCGTCAAATCGTAGCGAAGTAGGCGTTTGACTTCTGGTTGGAATTACTTCAAAATAACAGTCGTTTTGACATGTATGTAATATGCTGTTTTTGTTCATGTTGATAAACACTGAAAAGAAGTATCTCAGCAAAGTGTGCAAATGGTGCCAGTTTGCATTGCCTGTGTTAGTGGAAGAAGATGCACTGGATCAAGTCAGCCCAATTAAACTGAAACCATGATTCTGTAATGCTGTTATGATCTCTGCATATAATTCAACACAATCAAGATTCAATCGCAGGTTTAATTCCTGCCAATGTATCCATTACCATGTGGTTTTGCACAAAGACTCTGAGCCACTACCCACTAAGTCGCTGTATCATGATACAGAGTGTTACATCAGCAAAATGTACTAATTGTGAATGTAAAATGTAAATAACCACTCAGGCTTGTTAAATCATGCCTTCTTAAAATCCCTTCTTAAACCGTATTTTTGACTGGAGAGTAGCTCCAGTCCTACAGATTGAAAAGTGAGGTATGCGAAGAATTTGCCTTTAGCCCCGCCCACCTTTATTAATGAATGGGAGTGAACGCCCACAATTCAACGTCAGAGACTGCAGAGTGAGAACAACGGCATTTCAGCTGCAGACATAGACAAGACAAGTCCTGCTTGTGAGCTGGCTGCTTGTAGCAGCAAACTGGACATTTAGACTGAATGTTTGATTTATCCTCATCTTGCGCTAATGCACGCAACTGTTTCACCAGGTTTTATTTGTGTTGTTTCTCATAAGCGTGCATCCGTTGTCTGTCAACAACACACTGTAGTCTGTGCCTTGACGTCAGTGCACTGACTCTCTCCCCACCCGCCCCCCGCCCCCTTGCGCTTCAACTACATGCAAAAAGGCCGTTCGCATCCACGACGCGTTGTCAGCTTGTAGGTCTGCTATTTTAGGAATAAAGTAAGCTCTATAGTCCCTCTTCTGTGGGCAGCAGACAAAATAGCTGCATCAACAGTGAAAAGTTGTGAATCAGACTTTGTTTTAAACGTACACCCAGAAACGTTAGTGTGTGTGTGTGTGTGTGTGTGTGTGTGTGTGTGTGTGTGTGTGTGTGTGTGTGTGTGTGTGTGTGTGTGTGGGGGGGGGGGGGGGCTTTCGTTCATAACAAAATGATCTCAATCGCGAGGGAGACGATGCAAGTAGCACGGGTCCAAAAAATGGGATCCGAACCGAAACGGACCCGTGGATAATTGGAGCGGTCCGAACACCTCGGGACAGAGGAAAACTGGACCCATTCCGAAACGAACCGAGGATAATCCAAATGTGTCAGTCAGCACAGGGATAAAGTGGTTAATGCAGGTTTTGTAATAATTAGACAAATCTACAGTTTACTATAGCTACAGTGAAGTCGGACTGAATAATGACTGAAACGTTTTTCTCTGGCACAGTAGTTGTCAATTAGCAAACTGGACATTTAGACTGAATGTTTCCTTTATCCTCATCTTCCACTAATGTGCGGAACTGTTTTGCCAGGCTTTATTTTTGTTGTTTCTCATAAGCGTGCATGCATCCGTTGTCCGTCAACAACACAGTAGTACACGCACACACACACACACACACACACACACACACACACACACACACACACACACACACACACACACACACACACACACACACACACACACACACACACACACACACACACACACACACACACACACACACACACGCATACGCTCACGCACACACAATAACGTTTATGGGTGTAGTGCTTGCGTTAAAAACAAAGTCTGCTTCACAACTAAGTACAAATATTGCTATCAACCATTTACTTAAAAGTAGAATGTAGGATACTCATTATAATGTCCCATTTCACATTCTTAAAAATGAATGAAAATCTTTAGAAAATAGCAGATCTACAAGCTAACAATGTGTAGCACCGTGACACGTTGTGAGCTTGTAGATCGGCTATTTTCAAATAGCCAAAGCTTAAATAGGGCTGAAGTGATTAATGTATGTTTAATTTGTAATAATAAATAATTTAAAAAAATAATAATGTTTTCAAATAATTGTAGTGGAGTAGAAGTAAAAGTACTGCAAATTGTAAATACTCCAATAAAGTAAAACATTTTTTTTTAAAGTACAGTAGCCTACTTGAGTAAATCTACTTACTTTACACCACTGAAAATAATAAATACAGGGTGCTTCATGTATGTACACCAGGGAGGATAATGTATACTCTAATTTAAGAGAATTAAATAAATACCATTCGTTTTAAAATGTATTGGATACATAATAAACGTATCGTAATACTAATAAATAATACATTTTGGATGCATCCTGCTCTGTTTACGCGATTAATCACATGATTTCTGTAGTTAATCGTGCGATTAATAGTATAATCACATTTTTTTATTGGCTCAAACTTGAATGAACTGAAAAGCCCTGCATTGTATTGTAAACAGAGCAGGACGCATCCAAAAATGCATTATTTATTAGTATTACTATACTTTTATTATGTATCCAATACATTATAAAACCAACGTTATTTATTTAATTCTCTTAAATTACAATATAAATTATATCCTCTCTGGTGAACATGCATTATTATTTCCTGTGGTGTAAAGTAACTAAGTACATTTACTCAAGCACTTACTTAGGTACAATTTTGCGGTATTTTTTTTTACTGTCCTGTAGTTTTTACAATTTTCACTACTTTTACCTCTACTCCACTACATCTCAGAGGCAAATATTGTACTTTTACTCCACTACAATGAACACAGAAGCCACGTCCTAGCTCTCCAGTCAAAATGACATCTACTGTATGTCATTCGTCCTTGTTTCAAAAGGCCTTTCCATAACTTAACATTTATGCTCCATCGTACGAAGGTGTCGCACGCTGACAATAGTAGATCCACAAGATCACAACGTATCACGGATGCGATGCAGTTAGACCACCCCTTCAATGTGGTGAGACCTTTTTGTAAAGTGGATGTTCAACAGGTCATCAGGGGTATGGCCAAATATCATCGGATAGGATGTGGAACTAGGGTGGGCGATATCATTTCAAATCAAAATCACGATTATTCCAAACTCGATTATGATTAATGAACAATTAATGATCAATTATTCTATTAAATTATTTAATTAACACACTAAATGTTGGTTTCAATATATTTGTGATTAATTGCCCGGCCCTATGTGGAACTTCTGAAGTCAGGGGTTAAAGTCTACCCCCTCAGCTACAGTAGATTATCTAACACTGCATATGTTTAATCGCTTGTTGAAAATCTGATAATTAACGCTAAGCAGTCACCTTGG
>NC_139944.1:26211012-26336012 GCF_963454915.1 Gymnoscopelus microlampas | reverse complement strand
TTGTTATGCTCTGGCAGAGGCAGACACAGTCATGCATATCACTCTGATACAGGCTCTCAACTGCAACAAAACAAGACTACTGTTTGAAAAGTATATAATACATATATTATTTCAAAGCTAAGCCAGTAAAACAGAGCATCCTCCTTGTCAATTTAGGGAACTGTAGCACAGAACGTAGTAGGACTCAATACAAAATGTAGAGATGTCAGCTAAACATTAAATCAACATAATAGCTAACAGTGCCAGGGTCATTAAAAAAAACATCAGATTATTCAAAATGCTATATTGTCTTTTTTTCCTTCTCATGTCACAAAGCACCCTACTTAATTCCGACTTGAGCGCAATATAAATAAAAACAATTTCATCTGTGGAGCAGCGCACTTTGTGCGCCCCTAGGGATTTGCTGCCCTTGGCAATTGCCCAGTTTACCCATTACATAGGCCAGCCCTGCTTGTTTCCTGTTGTAGGCATCACATTTTTATGAATATTTCCATTAAATATATATACATTCTGCTTTGTATATAGACAAAATCACAACACAAAACCATATGGAAAAATATATATTTGTACTCAGGGCTTGCCACAACAACCACCAATACTGTTGTTCCAATGCCAAACCAGCTCAGTCTCATCTATGCACAGATGCTGGGTTTGTAAACAGAAGGCCACACAATACCTCAATATGAAGTAATACATGAGGTATACAATTACTATTATCAATAGTGAAAGAGCAGCTGCGCATTATTTGCAGGATATATGAACACTATGTGCAACGGAATGATGTGTTTGTGTAAGGTGAATGTGTGTGGGTCTGGAATCGTTTGTATGTGTAACCCATTCAAAGAATCAGTGTTTGCACAGGTGCATGCTGTGTGTACTGTATGTGTGTGTGCGTGTGTGTGTGTGCTGAATGCTGTGTGCTGTACAGTACATGCTATGGAGGTGTGTGTGTGTGTGTGTGTGTGTGTGTGTGTGTGTGTGTGTGTGTGTGTGTGTACCTGTATGTGTTGTGTGTGTGTACGTGTCTTCAGTCAACCATGGAAGCCATGGAGGTGTGTGTATACTGTGTGTGTGTGTGTGTGTGTGTGTGTGTGTGTGTGTGTGTGTGTGTGTGTGTGTGTGTGTGTGTGTGTGTGTGTGTGCACCTGTATGTGTTTGTGTGTGCGTACGTGTCTTCAGTCAACCATGGAAGCTACAGGCAGCCAATCAGTCTTTTGCTGTGTCGCACAGTAAATTCCGCTGTCTTATTTTATCCACTTGTAACTCAGAGAGTATATATACAAATGTACATTTGTATACTCTCTGAGTTAGGAGGATTTGACTGTGCTGGCCTCTCTCTCGACCAGCTCACTGCCGTGGGGCTCTGCATGTCTTTAGGAGATTAAAAAAACTCTGTGTGAACAGCTAGCCAAGACAGCTGCTGTCTAAGTATGTGCACGTACGTATGGAGAAAGACAGAGAGAAAGAGAGACAGACAAACAGAGAGAGGAAGCAGTGTTATGAGAGGAGACAACCATTCAGGACACAGCCGGAGCTCTGAGGCATATGGCGGTGTCAGAGCTGATGGCCAGTTGGGGGTGGCGGGGGGGGGGGGGGGGTTGTAGTGTTTCTGCAGGCGGGCTGGCCAGCGCTGAGCTGACAGTGAGACAGCACTGCCTGGGACACATTTTATGTGTGGTGTGTTTTATTGTGTCTGAGCATGTGAGGATGTTTCATCAGCATCGTCAGGCCAGAGACACAGAAGTTCAACGTCTCTGGCTAGTGAGTCCACGACGTCGTGGGCCTGAAAGCAGACTCGAATGCTGCTTTTCACTTACGCACTGTTGACTCTCTGTCTCTCACACATGCATACGCGCACACGTGCACACACACGCACGCGTGCACACACACGCGCGCGCACACACACACATATTGACGCTGTCGGATGGAAACCTTGTCATTTTAAACCGTCATTTTCAGGAATAAGCAACGGAAATTTTCAGAAATAGTGAAAATAGCAGATCTACAAGCTCACAATGCGTTGCATCTATTTTCACCACTTTTGCTAGACACTTATGACAAAGTAGGGCATTGAATAACGAAAACTTTGGAGATATGAGGTTTCTGCCTGACAGCGACGATTATGTTTGTATCTATAGCCTACGGTGCTGAAGACATCATTCAAGCCTGAACTATACTGAGTTGCATGCCGATATAGCGCACCTACAATAGCAGATCTACAAGTATAATGCATCGCACTACAGCGTGTAAGCTTGTACATCAGCTCTTTTGTACATCAGCTCTTTTGTAGATCGGCTCTTCAACCCTAAGCCTTAATTGAATCTTGCCTAATCAATTGTAAGCCTATACTGTAACTCTAAAACATTTTCTAAAAACAACCATTTCTCAAGAAAATTATCCTCACAATGTCTATTCTCCAATTCTACTACACTTGTTGGGGGCATTGTGGGTCCCTCAGAAATAGTAATACAAGTACACACAAACACACATGCACACGCACACAGTCAGGTCTGAGACAGTGGTCTGAAGCATTCGTTCTTCTCGTTGATGCTGTGGGGATCAGACTGGTGAAGTGACCAGGGACGTTCATCACTCTGACAAGCTGGAGCTTCATCCCACACAAACTGAATTCTGTCAGGAACACTCTCGTCATATTTAACCATTTGTTGCAACAAATGGAATACAGTTATACTTGCCGCTGATAGCTCTGCTCTTACTATACTCCCTGAATTAGCCAAGCAGCAGGCTGAGCAACATCAGGGAGCGAAGAAAACCCTATGAGTACACAAGAGATGGCCCAAAGCAAGACTTTGAAAATATAACTTGGTGTAGCAGAGATCAAGTGCAGGAGGGAGGCATAATGGACCGCCTTGGTGTGAGAATGGGCTGTGACTGGTGCGTACAAAAAGAAAATGTAAAAAAAGAATGTAAGAAAAAAATGTGGTGTAAAATATAATTATGTTGTTTCACAAATCAATATGATATTGCAAAAAAGAAAAGAAAAGTAATGCGTGGCTGATTGAAACACATATTCAATCAGCAAGCTGACAGCTGATTCCAGCCTGGGCGTAGGAGTCCTGTGTGCTGCATGAACTAATGCAATGCTTCATTTAGGCTCCTGTCACTAACGCCTTAAAGAAAACTATTGATGAACTGCCCTCAATGAGCCCTTTGTGATATCTAACAGCAGGTCTTTTTTATTGATGTGCTTCTCTTAAATGGCAAAATTAATTAATCATATTGCATCCTGTATATTGGTCTATCTTTGGTATTAAATACAGCTATCAATTCACAATTTCACAACATTCTGTGCCTGCAAATAATCTTTTTAGATTAGCAGAGGATTTTACTGTGCGACATATCAGCCTGTAACATAGGGGAGCTGCAGCACTTAGTTAAAGCAATTGATATGCAGGGGAGATATCCCATTGAGATGCTTGGTGGAAATTCCAGCTATTCACAATGGGACCAGCCGCGGGTGATTAGAAAGTCAGAACACGCAATAAGAATTCCAGGTGTATTAGCTGCCACTGCTAAAATGGGAGAAACAATTCAGTGAGTGGCGTGTGATGAACCTTGCTGCCGTGACCATGAACGAAGCAGCATGATTTAGCACATACATTTGCCAGCTCTCCAAGGAAGTCAATGAAGGTGTTCCTTGGGGATTTGCCCAAGCAGGGCCCCAGGCAATCCCGACATATCACCCCCTCTCCTCCCTCCTGTCAAAGGCAGGTGCTCATACTGTAGGGCACAAGATTGGTGTTTCACAATAATCCAGTATCTTATTGTCAATAGACTGATGTCAGGGCTAACTGTGGGCTAACTTTATTTTCCAGACAGTGACGGTTCCAGTGCTCACTTGGCATGTTGTTTTAACAGGTGAGAGGTGTGGTGGTGGTAGGCTGAAAGTAATTCATACTAATAGGGCTCATGATTGTAACTGCCAAGATTAATAATTAATTGATGATACCCTCATTCATCAATACTGGACAGGTCCGCAATTACAACCGTTTTGGGAAAATGTGTTCAATACCCTATCTAATATTTTACAGCAAATTCTAGACCCAGAACCCCTAATAGCGCTGCTCGGCACTGCTGGAGGGGAGGATCTTCCTTTGACGCGGACAGAGTGTCTTATGGTCGACTTTGCCTTATTGCTCGCTAGACGTGTTGTTCTGCTCAAGTGGAAGGATGCTGCCCCACCCGTGCTCAGTCAGTGGCTTCATAATATAATGTCCCGTCTGATTAATGGCATAGAAAAATGACATTCTGTGTATGAACTTACTTTTAGGACCATTGACAAAGTTAATTAAGACACTTAATATGCATTAATGAGCTTTAAAAATATATATATACAAGATTTAACCCTATAGCATCCCTATTCTAGGCATGTCATAATATGCAAACATTAGGCAAAAACAGATCTACAAGACCCGAATGCATCACAATGTGTTGTGAGCTTGTAGGTTGACTATTTTAGAGGAGAATTGGTGTAGAGGGAAAAGAAGAGGGGACCAAGTATAGATCCCTGGGGGACCCCAGTCAACAAAGCAGTGTTCAACTGGTTAATAGAAATATGCAATATTGATGATCATCTTCTTCACCTGGATATGGTGACACCTAATGGGCTTGAATGCATTCAATTCAATTGCTTTCTGTGACAACCCACAGCATTTTATCCTCCTCTGTATTCCTGATATTATTTGCTTTAAGCCATTAAACTTCAGAGTAGTCCAGGTACACCCTTTAACTGTGGTGTTATTTTATAGTGAGTGTGTTTAGTTACAGTATGAGCCCTTTACACACAGAATTAGTTGACATTGCGCACTTTCTATTTACTTTCCACAAGTGCAAACTAAGACATTTTTATGTTGTTTGTAAACACAGCAATTGATTTTACTGGCGACAAGTGCACCTATAAAATACAACAAAATTGCAGACATTTTGGTCAGTAACAACTGGATGAAGTCGCATATTCAAGAAAGTAATACAAGCAGTAGGTAAATGTATAATGACAGGGGTTCTTGACATCAACGAGCTTCACTGATGCAGAGTATGCAGTGTCAATCTCTGGTGTGTCTCCAGAGCCCATGTCCAGCTTTGAACCCCCTGGATAATAAGTCCCTGTGCATACTTTTTTAACACAAGTCTCATCTTGCAGGTTGAAATATTGTCCTCATTTTGTAACTCAAACAAGGAGCACACATCGCTTTGTTTTCCCTTTGCCAATTTGGTGATTTGCCATTTTGCCATGATTGAAAAAAGTCAAAAAAATGACAGTTAAAACCTTTGGTACTTTTACATAGACCATAATGCCTTGCAGCAATCCTTTGTAATGCCTGCTGGCTGCCAGAAATACTGTCCGCAGCTGAATGTGGTTTTAGGGCTAATGCATTTCTCATTAAAGTGCCCACAAAATTTCACAAAGGACACCTATTTTCCTGAATATCTTTCATCCTGTTCCACCTTTTTGGGTGATAAACACAGCTTCTTCCAATGTATTCTCAATATAACGCTAAACAGGATTCTACAACTACTGTTGCAAAGCGAGATGTAAATCAACCGAATAGGCTTATCACTCAAAGGAGTTTTCAACATGTTCCTCCCTTGGAGCGTACATGAAAACTGTGTGAAACATCTCTGCATGCTTTCCCTTATAAGATTAAGTTTAAAAGTCTGTCTCGGCTCTCAGTCAGCTCAGCTCATCACACTGAGTTTCTACACTCCATAACTACACATGTGCTGGCTTACTCAGTTGGCACAAGGATTTTTTGTTCCCTAAGTACAGTACACATAGAAAAGCCTATAGGCATCTTTTACTCCTAATTAGAGCGGTGATTCTCAACCTTTCTTAGATTTAAACACCTACAGTTTATGCATTAGGCCGGCCAACTAAGTAAGTTGTGTGTGGTGTCATTATTTACTCATCTGCTCCCAGTAGCCGAACCTAACTTGTCCAAATCTCAACTGTGGGTTAAATTATACTGTACTTACACTACCATTGACACACAATTGTTACAATATGCATTAGGCCATGGACCTAATTGTATAATTTAGCTGGGGACCCTCTGGAATCCCCTCAAGGACCCCTGCGAGTCCCCGGATCCCACATTGAGAACCACTGCCCCACTGCTGTTGGGGGCGGTACGCTGCCTGCCAGTTGTCGCTGCCCCTGCAGCTAAACTTTGGATGAAACAATAAATTCTGCCTCAAGCGAGCCAGTGCATGCATAGTTGTGATGTTTGGGGAGCAAGTGTCACTTAAAAATGTCTTGCGGACATTTCTGCTTTATTTTCATAGGACAGTGATCAGAGAGGCAGGACAGGCAGGAGAGAGGGGGGATGACATGCAGTAAAGTGCCTTGGGTCGGATTCGAACCAGCTGTAGGAAGGACTATAGCCTTAATTATGCGGTATGAGCTATTTTGGTCCTACCGGGGTGCACTGCCACCTACTGTAATTTTAAAATCAATGTCTCAAATGTTTCTCGATATAATCATGTGCCGATCGATATTTAATATCAGTATCTTATGCCATCCCTAATATATAATTTCTTCATAGTACAGTAAATCTAGTGATCATTACTAGTAGTGTTACTGTTATTATAGAAAGATGAAAGGATTTCTGTCTTCTGTCGTGCCATCTATCAATAGCACTTTTTAAATCATGCACCTTTGCACTTATAATATATTTGACTTTGCCCTCCTGTTATTTTACTTGTTCTGTGTTCCGTGTTCCTTTCTTCTCTATTCTCTATTTCTCTAATCTAATCTCTCTCATTAGTCTTAGCAAATGTTACCCTATTATATTGTCCATTATCGATGTGTAGCTGAATATTGTAATGTTAACTATTATTATATTGTAATTCATCATGCAACTCGCGTCTGGTGATCATGTTTGGTGTCACAATGACATAAAAAGGGGCAACAGGCTGCAGCCCTCCGCCCCTGTCTTCATGTAAATATGCTGCTGCTCATCTCCCTTGCCTCTCTCTTAACTCATCTGTCTCCTCCCCGCCTTCTCAGTCACGTCTGTGTCTGTCTCCCTTCCTCCAAGCCTCTCACAGCCACTTGGTATTCTGCAGAAATACTCCTACACAGTACAATCTGGAGTGTAACGGACCTTTGAGTTGAATTCACACTCTGTATCGTATCGGTTACTAGATGACAGATGACAGTGTCTGACATGATTAGAAAATGTTTCTTTACCTCAGGTGGCCGGCTGGAATAGTTATTGTAGTTGTAATATAAGTAAATGAATAAACTGCCAATGACACACTCAACCATTTTCAATTGCTAAGCTATACACCATTGACCGGGGTCCCCCAGGGGTCTATACTTGACCCCTTCTTCTTTCCTTCTATACTAAATCTGTTTAGTTTACTAAAATTCCTGATCTACAAGCTCACAATGTGTCACGTTGCAAAATGTTGCGCGTGCGTACATAGGCTATTTTCACCGAATGTTTGCCTATTTTCCCCTAATGTTCGCGTATTACGACACATGCCCAGAATAGAAGATGCAATAGGACATTAGATTGTCTGTCTGGCTGGCTGGCTGTGTATTCCTACCTTGCATTCTAACTGTCTGTCTGTCCACTTGTCTTCATGTACCTCTGCCTCTTCCCAAGTCTTCCTCCCTGCCTACCTCCCTGCCATACGTCCTGTGCCTTAAAACTCTTTCTGTCTGCCTCACGCCTGTCTGTCACTCTGACGGTCTCTGCCCTGTCTGTCTGTCTTTCTGGTGCCCGGCCAGCCAACACACATGTTCGATATCACCTCCTGGCCCTAGCTGTCCCTCACACCTTTAGCTCTTTTACCTTGTCAACGCTGAGGAAGACCTGTTAGGTTTCAATTAATTGAGTACAAAGGACCCCAATGGAAACTTGGGTCTTAGGTTTTAAATCCGCTTAACAGACCTTGTATTGTACTTCCCTATGCTTGTCTTTGCAAACAGTTAATAAAGTATTAAATCAATCAATCAAACAAACAAACGTGTCCGTTGTTCTGTCTGTGGAGAAGTAAATAATAAATAAAAAGTGAAAAGGACATTTATCGTGTGCTGGCTATTTTCTCACTCTCATGATATTTTTGAGCCGTGCACCTTGAGACTTTTGTTTAATCTGGAGGGTTGCAGGCATTCTGCTTTGCACCTTTAGCTCTACAACATGATCCTTGGTCCAAAACACACATACACACACACACACACACACACACACACACACACACACACAGGCTTATCAAATGATTGGGAGAAGGCATGATCGCTCACACGCCAACACACACATAATGTCTCCATGGACTGATTGGGTGGATAGGAAAAGAAACACACAAATCACTGACTGATAGACTGACTGCAGACAAAGATGCACACACACGCACGTGCACACACACACACACACACACACACACACACACACACACACACACACACACACACACACACACACACACACACACACACACAGTGTACAGTATGTATGTATGTACGGTTCAGAATGTAATTTAGATAGCATGTTGTTTGGACAGATGGCAGGTTTATTTTTTTACCTGGTATCCCATAGTGTCAATGTACAGATTGTTATTTAGATGGCATATTATTTAGACAGAGGCCATGCAGGTTCATTGTTTACCTGGTATCCTATAGTTTCAATGTAGAGATTGTTATTTAGATAGCATATTGTTTAGACAGATGCTAGGTTCATGGTTTATGGTGTCATCGTTTCTTGAGGCACTACACTGCTCTCTCTGCATTATATGTTCTATGTATGTCATTATTTAACTTGCTTATTACAAGTCTCTCAGGATAGGAGCGTCTTCTAAATACCTGAACTGTAAATTTAACGCACACACAAATGCATGAATGTACACACACACACACAAACACTAAACAAAGGCATGGCACCCTATCACAAACAGTCAAGCACACACCCTTGATTGGAAACAAAGATCATAAGTCATATTCGACTTGGTAGCTGCTTGTTTAACCACTGACCGAGGCCCTCCAGCCAGGGGTCTACAGTATACTTTGCCCGCTCCATTCTTCCCTGGAATCCCTACAATCTCTTTATGCCAAAAATAGCCAATCGACAAGCTCGTAGATCCGCTATCCTTACCGAAGGTTAATGTGGTTAAATGTGCATGTGATTAAGGAGGCAGGAAACAGTGATGGGACACACAGCCTGCAGCAAGGACAGGAAATACTACCTGAATCAATGTGGATAACACAGAAGGTTATAAGAATCTCGTGAATCTCATGCATCTTGACACATTTTCACTCTATTATAATTCTGTATAATTAATTATAGAGTGAATCATCTATTCATTCTTTATAATTACAAGAGAGCAGCAGCAGCCTCTACAGTCTCACAGTCTCCTTTAGAATGTGGAAACTTTTGTGGGGCATATTAAGTTTGAACTGCTGTTATTTTTTACATTCTCACAATGAATGAATAATACAAAAGTTTATTTTATTTTATTAGCTCTACAGCTCACAACACGTCACATCGGGACACGATTATTATGGCTATTTTTTTGTGTGACACCGACCGTCATACAACAAAGTATAAAATATCGTGTGAGGAATAAGTGCAATATTTAGTGCAGTACCTGTTGTCAGAGGACAGACAGACAGACAGACAGACAGACAGACAGACAGACAGACAGACAGACAGACAGACAGACAGACAGACAGACAGACAGATAGATGGATCATATTTTGTTGATAGATGACTTGGAGTGTTGTTGCTGCATGGGGACATTTCTTAGCTCTGTTACCCTCAGAGGCCGCTGTCAGACTCCAGCGGCCTCCGGTATTTCATCAGCTTTACAGAGCTCCTGTCAACAGGGGTCCACACTTGTTGACATTCCATCCTGTTTCCTGGATCTCTTCTTTTCACTATGATGTTTACTCTTTCCCTTGGTTGTCATGTTCTCCATTCTTCACAGTGCCATCTTTCCGTCTCCTCTCCTGTCCTCATCTTTTCTTCCATAACCTCCCTTGTCAGATGTAATTTCATTTTATCATTTTGGCCAACCCTCTCTACATTTTATTGTCTGTCTGTCTGTCTGTCTGTCTGTCTGTCTGTCTCTCTCCTCCCCCTCCCTCTCCCTCTCCCTCTCTCTCTCTCTCCACCTTCCCACATCTCTTTAGGTGACGGTGACTGAGCTGACGTTTCCCGGCTTCGTATTGTTGGCATCGGAAAAAAAAACCTTATCTGTTCGCCACAGGTCCGCAGCGCACGAATCAGAAAGTTCCCCACCTTCTCTGCCCCACTCCCGACCCTATTTAGCAAGAACGAGACATGAGAGAGACTAAAAAGATCAGCCCTGCATCTACACTTATCTCTCTATTGCCGGCCTGTTCCTCTATGTATCTGCCTTATCTGCTCCTCGGCTATCCGCCCTCTCTCTGTCTGACTCGCTCTAGTCTCTCCCAAGACAGCAAACGCCATGAATACATTAAAATCAAACCCTCCGATTTAGCATATTGAGGAAAATGGGAATGCTGCGAGGATAAATGATTCAATAGCAATCCTTCAAAAACAAGAACTTTTTCTCAGAGTGAAGATAATACAGCATTATGGCCGTCCCTACAGTGTAGGCAATTTGAATACATAACCGTTCAAGATATCAAACACCACCAGTGTAGCCTACAGTATATGTGTGTATGTGTGTGTGTATGTATGTATAGGGATGCACAACATTGAAATTTGGGCCGATAGCATAATTCGGCATTACAGATTTGCCTGTCAGGAAAGTTACTTCACGTAGTGACACACACACTACTAGTAACACACACACACACACACACACACACACACACACACACACACACACACACACACACACACACACACACACACACACACACACACACACACACACACACACACACACACACACACACACACACACACACACACACACACCTCACTCTAACAGCATAAAACTTTCCGATCTTTTGGTCTAGCAAACTTCCACCCAGCACGTCTTTTACTATTATGAATAATGTGTGAGCTGAGTGGTTCTCTGGGTGACTGTGGTCAGAAAGGTCTTGCAGAATTAAAATAGGATACAACTGCATCTCCAGTAAATGATAACCACTCCCTTCTGCTTTTCTGATTCTTATTTGATCATTTAATGGCCGTGAAGTTATGACCTGGTATATTTAATAATCAAGTTGGCTTTTGTCCTCTGCCGGTTCAAAATTTTACAACATAGTTTTTGCAAGGAGAATGGCAATACACTTGATCCTGAACCTGATTGGACTCATCTTACTTTATGTTGGTTTTTATATATAATTATATTTTTTACGATTGCATTTGCTTTCCTTGAAAATGCATAACTTTCAGATTCCACATACAATATTAGGTGCACGAATGCTGAGAATAAGTGTGTCTACCCTCGCACACCAACTCTTGACTCAGCAGAGATTTAAGCTGAGATTTTAACCATGTCAACCACTTACGCCCCATTATCTATTACCTATTAAGCATAATAGTGCAATATATTGTGAGAATAGCAGATCTACAATCTGCTATTCCCGCAATTTTGTATTTTTTATGACAATTGACACTTTTCACCTACTGTATAATGACATGGCCAAAATAGGGACGCCGGGTTGAAAGTGGTTAAAATCCCCAAAACCCTGACAACCTTCACCATATACCAACATATGTAACTATCAACATACTGCCGGGACTATTCAGTGGTCTGAAGAGACAGAGGAGGGACTGAAGGAGTACTAATGGACTAACTGATTTTATTCAAGAGGGTTCACAGTGAGGACATCGCAGGACTCTCCCATTGTATTACGGATCACGTCAGGTTCTGTGAGGAGGGCATTGTACCCACTAAAAGGTTGCTGCTTTCCCAACAACAAACCATGGATCAATGGGGCCATTAAAGCCCCGCTGAACAGGAAGAAGAAGGATTTCATGGCAGGGGACACTAAGGGGGCCAAGGCTGTTCTGAAGGAGATGAAGAGGGAGCTTTGGGCTACAAAGACAGACCGGAGGGCAGGCTATAGGCCAACGGGAACAAAATACTTTTTTTTCAAGAGTGTCCGAGTCAGGACAGGCAGCAGCATAATTAACAAAGTTGCAGACTTTAAAACAAACCTAATAATTTACTAGAAAGGTTTGCACATTGGAGTGCAAATTGGAGTGCAAATTCAATCGTCTGAGTGCGGTTTTAAACACATACGACAAATCTGCCACTAGAGAGCAGCAAATGACAGCTTGACCAGCTCGCTGACTCACTCGCCCCCCCCCCCCCCCCCCCCCCCCCCCACACCCAGTCAAACAGTCAAATACGTCAAACCGGATGTGGCGTGTTCTCAGATTCTCCGATCGGCCAAAATTACGATGCGATACACGACGGCGATGACTGTTCGTCACCCAGACTATAGATTATAGAAGTGGACCTGTCCGTTCGTTTTTTATACCGAGTGAAAAACCGTGTGTTTCCCTATTCTGGACGAAAATGACCGGGGGGAAAAAATGAAAACCGGAAACGGAATCTGCGTCATAAAACCGGATGCAGGTGTGGGTGAAGTAAGTGGAACTCGAAACCTAGATTGAAAAATAAGCAGCATAGCGCAATCAGAGATTAAACAATGAACGCGCGTCCAACGCGTCGACGGCCAACTAGTGCTGCACGATTCTTGCTCAACTGTGAATCACGATTTTCCTCCATAAGAATTGAGATCACGATTCTCACACGATTCTCTTGTAAATATAAAAAAATGTTTTCAATGTAAAAAAAAATATATATATACATATATTTTTTTATAATATTGAAAAAAAAATCGCCATAATTTAAAATCGAGATTGCATAGGTGTCTGAATCGAGATCACGATCTTTTTTCGATTAATTGTGCAGCACTACGGCCAACTGGACAAACTAGCAATTGACGCGTTATCGAATCAACCGCAGTCAAAGAGTTAAGCCTTAAAGTCGACCACCCAACCCTTATGTGTTCAGCAGGGCAAACTACTGTAGCTCCCCACTCACAGCAAAAGGCCTACAGCTCAACATCAGGAAGACAAAGGATGGTGGTGCAACCCGGAGGAGAAAGCGAGAGAGAGAGAGACGCGCACGCACACGCACACGCACATGCACGCACACACACACACACACACACACACACACACACACACACACACACACACACACACACACACACACACACACACACACACAGAGAGAGCGAATGAGTGAGACAGAGAGAGGGAGAGAATTGAGGTATGTTTCCTGTTTGGCAGCTGAATGAGTTTGACACATCTTTAACTATACTAATCTGACGCTTGAACATTTTTAATCCAATATGCTTGACATCTCATTACAAGCTAGTGGACAAGCAGCCAAAAGTTGTGCATTATTTTTTCGCACTTTCTGCTATCTGGTGGATCCACTCTCCCTAGGCCCACTCTCTCTAATGTGCTTGAGTCAGCCTAAGCAAGTGACAAAGACACTCTGGATTGACATGGCCCCAAGCAATCTCTTCAGTATTTAAAATCCATCCGTCACAACTTCAACAGCAGGTAAGCATGTCCTAGCAAGTAGCAACAAAACAAAATCGAATTAAGACAAAGTGAACAATCCATCCTTCGATTCGCTCAAGCCCAAATTGATTGACTTGCGACGGATGGCAAAGAAAGTTGGTTCATTTGAATCACAACTGCAGTCTCTGTCCTCTTACGTAGGTATGAATTCTAAATGCAAAGACATCATCACATCATAGGATGTAGCAGATGCATTTATCCAGAGCGAATGGCAATGTAATTATTGGTGTTTGATACTAGATAATGCTTTTGAACAGAAAATGTATTCAACGTCTGCTGAAATTGATAGAGCCCAGCACACCGCAATGGAAATGTAAAACACTCTGGGAAAAGCAAGACCAATTGTAGTGAAATTCTAAAGGCACAAATACAATGAACTCATACTTGCCAACACAAGAGCTCGCCTCAAGAACACTACAACTTGAATTAAATAAGGACTTCTCTGAATTGCTAAGGAAAAAGAGAGCAGACCTCATTCCAACAATGAAACAGACCAGGCAAAGAGAAAATTATGCTGCCATTAACTACGACAGGCAGTTAAACCACGAAAACCTCAGCAGATGGCAGAAAACACACAATTGTTTCTTAAAAAGAACCGCTTCCCCCTTTTCTCATGACATATTTGCATACAATTATCAATTCCATAATTACTCAAGGCGTAGCTCATGTGTCCTTAGACCCCTCCAGTCTGGTACTTCCCAATTGCAGTTTAGTATATAAATTAATGGACGACTTCATACTGTAGGTTCATTTGGCCAACACTATTATGCCCTTAATAATGAAGAAAATAATATATACTGAATAACTATTTTGATAGCTTTTATTGTTTTGATCTTCATACATAATTTAGATACTTTTGATAATTGTCAGCCTTACTGCAGTCCAATTGGTCCTCACTACTGCTCATAAGAATATGGTACCATTTGTGTCTACTCGATCTGTGTCTCAGAGGAGGGCTGTGGACAATTCGTAAACCTGCCTACCAGTGTCCAAGTCGTCCTTGGAAATCACTGCCATAAAAGATGTTTTTATTTGTCTTCAGAGCAGTTCAAAAGTACAAATATTTTCAATATGGGCTGCCTTTACTGTATATAAGCTGCGTCCAAACAATATTCTCCTTGTAATACAAGTCTAAAGTTCTTCTTTACCTTTCTTGTCTTATGAAAACTCTAAGCCATATCACATAAGTGCATATGATAGTGTCTGTGTATACCGAGCAAGCTGGTGAGGAAGGCTGTCTCACAACGTATTGGGAGCTTGTAGATCGGCTATTTTCGGCAAAACTATGTAGAAGTAGAGGGGGAAAAGGAGGATACCAGGTATAACCCCTGGGGGAGTCCGGTCAACTAAGTACTGTACAGTATGTAGGGCTTAAGTTTTTAAGACCTGGACTGTCTGTCAATGACTATTAACTTTTGACTACTGACTCCTGCACATGGACTACTGACAATGCACATCACTTTAGCATCACTGCTTACTTTACTGCACTACTTATTGCTTATGAATATGTATTGTGTCATTACTGCTGTGCTAATGCTACTAATCATCCATGCCCATTCATTCATTTCCATGCTGTCAATAGCTGCTACTGATAAGATGTACATTGCCGAATATTGACATAAGCTGGTTAATGATAACTGTTGTACACAATAATCTAGTCAGATACTCATTGTTGAGAAAACTGTTGATAGACTGTTGTATATACATATATATTAATGTATTATAAAGAGAAAAGGCAGTTATTTTCCTAGATCCACATGGTTTCATACCAAACCAACCGGCATTGACCATGAAACTCTTTTTCTTTGTTTTACTCTGTAAAAGAATTCACCTCCGCTATTAGTATGGAGTGCTAAGTCTCAGGCTCAGAGAGCAGGACAGAACCAGGTTTTTATGGTCCCTCTGTTCTACTGCTGTTCTCACAGCAGTGACAGTGATGCATTATAATGGTCATACTTTCCAGCCATTAGCCTTTTATCCTGTCCACACCACACCTGGACATCCTTTATCAATATTCTCTCTCTGTGTCTCTCCCTCGCTTACATAGACGCCCCGACTCCCTCCTCCTCACTGTCTTTCATTCTCTATTCTCTCTCTGTCTCTCTTCACACACACACACACAAACTCCCACTCTAGCTAATTCTCCATTCTCTCATTATCTACGCTCCTTTCTCTTTCTGTCTCTTACATTTTCCATTCTCTCTCTCTCTCTCCCTCTTTCTTTCTCTCTCTCTAACTAATTCTGTACATTCTATCTCTCATACATTCTCCGCTCTCTCTCAATGTATCTCCCCCCTTGCTCTGCCCCTCTCTGTCTCTGATCTCCCTTCCCCGTGTCTTTCTCCCTTGATGACCCCCCCCCCCACACCCCATTTTGTGATGTCTCGTGGGAGACATGCGAAAGGCTGTAATGGAATTTTTCTATCAACAGTCTAGAGACGGTGATGCATGGCCCCAATTTCCCCCGGTTGAAGCCACCTAAGAGTGGTGGAGCCTCCTCCAGAGCTGTGTTAGCCCCGCGAGCGCTGCCGGCAGGCAGCATGGCTACCTGAGAGAACTACAGCGAAGGACACAAGCGGTGAGGGGAGGTAGAGAGCGAGGGCGAGAGAAGGGAGGGGTCATAGAGAGGAGGGAGAAATAAAGATGAACAGAGGAAGTGAGTGGAAGAGAAAAGGTAAAGGGTGATGATGTCAAGATGCAGATATAGGATAGATTAGATTAGACAGATGAACAGAGGGACGGACACACACACACACACACACATATATATATACGTGTAGACCTCTTCTGATGATAGTATCCTCTGCCTCACTGCCTGGTACACCTCACACCTCATTAATCCCCTTCCAAGTCGGCCATCCCACCCATGACCCAAAATTGCATCATAAAACAAAATGCCAGACACCAGGATTAAGCCCTACAGCACTGTACAGCAGGGTTCCCCAATAGGCGGCCCGCGGGCCATTTGCGGCCCGCGAGAGGCAACTGTGCGGCCCGCGACGACTCCTGGCATAAAAATGTTTTTTTTTTTTTAAATAAAAAATAATAATCAAATTCACACACACTTACAAATTGTGCGTAAAAATTATAACAGACCCCCCCTAAAAAGCTCTACACAAGAACCCCAGGCCTAAAATAACTGTCAAATTAGCTAGATTAGAGAGAAAAAAAAATCGAAATAAAGTTGACAAAAACAGAAATCAAAATCCACCCAAAACCACGAAATTTTCGCCCAAAACCGCAAAAAAATAATCGCACGTGCGCTTCGCGCTGAATTGCTGAATTCGGGCGCGCGGGCGCGAGGGTACCGGCCCTCAGCTTGGCACCCAAGACAGAATTTGGCCCTTGGGGAAAACTAATTGGGGAACCCTGCCCTACAGTATATACTTTGTCATATGACGAATAGTGAAAATAGCTGACCTGACGTTTTTACTATTTTTACCGAGAACTACAGATGCGCAGACGGACACTCACACAGAGATTCTGCGCATTTACAAGTAGGACGTATACTAACTAACTTTTTTGGCTTCAGTAACCCCTTTCCCTGATTCCTGAAACCAAGTATCCCCTCTAGTGGAATACATTTGGCTTATTAGAAGATAAAACTACGTCATGGTCGTCCATCCTGGCTGTGGGACTGCGATCATGACTACAGACCCCATGGCCCGTGGCGAAAATACTAATAAAAAGCTTCAATTTGGGAAGAGTGAAGAATCTGCTTCATTAGTCCCTGCATATGCCATGGTCAATGCCCAAGTGCAATTAATGTTAACATGGTCAACCCAGTGAGGAGAAAAATGGGTGAGGATGGATGCATGAGGACAGAAGAGACAGATAGAGACATTTTTCTTCACTTTATATCATTATAGGAGGATTGTAGGTGGGAGACAATAAATTCACACAGAGTAGGAAAAACACGTGCGCGCCCACACACACACGCACATGCACGCACGCACGCACGCACGCACGCACAGACACACAGACACACACACACACACACACACACACACACACACACACACACACACACACACACACACGGAGGGAAATGGTTCCTCTTATCAAAGTGTAACCCTGGGGTACGTTGTGTATTAGACTACACAGACATTCCAACCACTGTTCGTCTAGGCGGGTGCATATATGGTTTGACACAAAAAAAATTGGAACAAAAGGTTTCTCAATGGTTTATTGTAGTATCAGGTGTACTTAATAACATATCAAAAGTCTACCAAAATCTGATCATTAGAAATGTCAAATTTCCAAGATGGCCGCCACCAGTTCCTTAAAAGACCATTACTCCTTCATTATTTGCCCTACACAAGTAATTATGGTGCCTAACCCCATGTTTTGATGATCTAGGAATCCAATTAGCATATATACATTATAGTCAAGTGATTATAAGTACAATTAAATATTGAAGCAATTGGTTATAAGCATATTTAACAATGTAATTGGAAATTTCTCCCTTTTCTACACGCCATAATGCCCAGGATTGGTGAATTCATCACCTATACATGTAGTGTAATTAACATTCTGTTGAAGCTTTCACTTTTTTTTGGATACCAATAAGGAATAAATTCATTATTACTGGGTGGTACTGTGACATTTGTAAAAACATGGCTGCCAAGTGATAGACTGGGAATATTACACAAATCTTGGAAGAAATTCCTTACCGAGAAATGTCTTCACCAATTTGTTTGTAAAGGTGTCTGGTTCCCAAACTGGGGATCCCCCAAATGATTTTGGGGGGTCCCCAGATGGTTAGCTTAATGTGCAACATTGTTTTCTCACTCAACAGTAAACAAACCAACACACAGTATAAGTGTATACAGGGTATCTGCACATTTCTAACGTTACAATTTAATTACTCTTAAGACTATATTATCTATATATATAATATCTCAAATATTAGGTAAGAAAGAGGCAAACATTGTGAAAATAGCCGATGTACAAGCTCACAACGCTACACTCAGTAGGAAAAAAATGGCCACTTGTGGGCCTAGAGAGGGTGTGCAAGTCAGTACAGAGCTATCACAACATGTATCTAGTGTCTGGGTGTCTAGGCAGGGGTGGTGGAGGAGTGTGGCGTGGATAAGGTTCAGATTTGCTTGTCACAGACATCTCCTTATTCCTGTGAGTAGTTGTGTGAGGTTTTAGTGAAAAAAATAATTTCACATGTCTTTGTTTTGTGATTGGTACTGCTGGCAATAAGCTTGAACCTTGATCTTTTTTTTTAAATAATTGTAACAGCAAGAAGGTACGTATAGGGGACAGCCCATGACGCCCTGGGCTCCAGTCTCCCCCATAGAATCCCAATCTAACCGACCTCTACGCCCATAAGGGGCTGTGTCTCTGCTGCTATCCAACAAACAATCACTGCTTTCGGCATAGACCAAGTTTTTGTTCTGGAGCTGTTCTGGAGAGGGGAGAGGACGCTCTGAAGTCACTGGGGGCCCCTGGGAATATTAATGGTCAGCCACCACCAACTCTCCTGTGAGCCAGTCCGACATAGACACCCTTGTCTGCCTGACACACAGCCATGCAGAGACTCGGTTCTGACAGCTCTACACTAACCTCCATAACCACCCCATCCCTCTTTGCACACTCACACTGATTGCCTTCCTGCGTTAAAAAAAGTTCTATAAACATCTATTCAATGTTTTTCAAAACCGTGTCTACATGATGACACTGCGCGTCCACGAGAAAAATAAATATTCTTGTGTATGTAGGGGAGGAGTTATGAAGTTCCTGTGGGGTGGGTAAGGGGAGGGGTGCATAGAGATTGGTTCAAAATGCAAGACATTGTTTTTGGGTGGGGTGTAATAGTCAAAGATGAATTTAATTTGGGCAATATTGAAAACAATACTATATTGCAACTGACAATATTCTCTGCCACCACCTTCTGCAAATTGTGACTATTAGTTGTGTTATCTAATTGTATCTCTGCAATTTGGACAAGTCCAATGGATTCCCAGGCCCCCAAAACATGGGGTTAGACACAAAAAGTACTTGTCTAGGATAAATAATGAAGGAATTAAGCTATTTTAACGTTTTTTTGGCCATCTTAGACGCCATCTTTAAAATAACACCTTAAAAGTGGTCAAACTTTGGTAGACTTTTAGTATGTTAGTCAGGACACCACATACTACGAAAAAACGTTGAGAAACCTTTTGTTCCAATTTTTTTTGGGTAAGGTGCTTTTTTTCATATATGCACTCGCCTACTCGTACAGCCCTTTCCTCTGCTGGCAACCCCCCCCCCCCCCCCCCCCCCACTCCACCCCCTCACCACACAACCAGTGTTAATTCCATCAGGCAGGCGTGTGAGAGAAAAAGTCTAGCTGGTCTAATGGACTGATGGCAGGTTAAGCCACACATTAATGCCGAATTGGACACAGCCGAACAACCGAACAATAGGAAAACCACTCTTCAGAGACAGCAGAGTAGAGGAGAAAAGAGAGAGAGAGAGAGAGAGAGAGGGGAGGGGGAGGGAAAGAAGGTGAGGACAATGACGGATCAGTCACCTATGGGCTACTATTACCTTTCACTAACAGAGAGGCCCTTTATTAGCCTGTCACTTTGAATGATTGACCCGACGCCCTGCCGAGGCGAGCCCCCCCCCATTACACTCGCACGCACGCACGCACGCACGCACGCACGCTCACTCTCCTATGAACAACACTGCACTGCATGGGCCAGGGTGTCTTGAGAAATGACTGACAGCTTGCCTCACAAAAGTCATGGTTGTGCTCACTACGAGTATTTTGCTTATTACTTTTCAGGCTTTTCCGCTGCTGTTGCACAGGAATGTACAGAGAGACAGGAAAGGATGACAACAATGCAACAATGAGCGGGACGTTGAGTCACATGGTCAGTGCATTAAAGGGCTGAGATATATGTAAACTGCAAAAGTTGTAATGTTGACTGGATATGTGCCTGAATGGGGTTTCTTATTCTTTGTTTTATGAGGGGAAAAAAACAATGTCTATTGTGCGGTAAGGTTAAAGGTTCAATCGATGCTTCCAGCCTTCCATTTTGTAACTATTTCCAAGTAAGCGAATTATCCGGATTTGATAAGCTTGCAGTCAAACAAATCTATTACTGAATCTGTTAAGCTCAAGGCACACTTCCACAACGCACAGCAATCCCAAATTAATACAGTCACTGCACGGCATGA
This sequence comes from Gymnoscopelus microlampas, assembly GCF_963454915.1. Classification (NCBI taxonomy): domain Eukaryota; kingdom Metazoa; phylum Chordata; class Actinopteri; order Myctophiformes; family Myctophidae; genus Gymnoscopelus; species Gymnoscopelus microlampas. The sequence goes on along the minus strand of NC_139944.1, from coordinate 26,315,271 downwards.
CCTTAGACAAGGTCGTCTATTCCATGCCACCAGCATAGAATAAATGAAGATGTCTCCATGATCATAGTATTCCATTCAAGTTGTGATCCTACAACCTTGGAATTTTACGAATGCAAGGAACGTGTCAAGATATATAATCACCTGTCTTTTTTTTTTATATATTCACCAAGGTGTAGTATGTTTTTATCTTACTTTTAAAGAAAAAGTAATTTAATGAAAAAAGAAAAAAACTTGGCCACAGGGTAACTGGAACTGGCTAGCTCAACAAAAAAAAAACTTAAAAAAAAACATTTATATAAGCCCGGCATTTGTAGGCTATCATTGGGGAGAAAAGATCAGGATGAGAAAAGTGCAAAGGAGCAGCTCCGAGGATATCTGTGGGTGGTTGAACTGAGGAACACTACACTCAGACATGCAATGTTATCCATTCCAGACCAGGAGACAAGGGTCTTCAGGAGACCTGCCAAGTCATGCCATAGTTTATTATTTGTACTGAATAGAGAATGTCGTCGCTGTCTGGTGGAAACCTTGTATGTCCAAATCGTGTTTCTTTTTTATTATTTTAATAACATAAGAAAAGATATGAAATAGATCTGCTATTTTCACTACTTTTATGTGACACTCTTGTATGATGAAGTAGGGCCTTAAATTATGAAGAAAAACATAAAACATTTGAAAGTTGAAGATACAAGGTTTCTGCCCGACAGCAACGATATACTGAAGGAGAGAGAGAGAGAGAGAGACACACACACACACACACACACATATATAGCGACAGAGAGAAAGAAGATAAAGAAAGAGGAGAGAGAACGAGACGTATCTGGGTGGGGGAGGGAGGGGAGGAAAATGAAGCCCAGCAAACGAGGTGGGAATTATTCATGACTCAAACACATATGGACTTTGCGACATACAGGATTTCAAATATCTTATCAATTATGCATGCCGTTTGTTGGAAACCCCAAGGCCCCAGATGGGGATCACTGACCTTTATGCCAATTGTAAATCAGAATCAAACTCCTTGTGGAGCTTCCTGAACTGATGTCGCCACAAAATGCTTAACCCTTCCTTAATCTGCATCAAAAAGGGTCTTCTTCAACACTAACCAGGACGGATGTACCTCCTCATGCACAGAAAATGGATTTTTTTATTACTATGGAGTAATAAAGGTTGTGCAAGGTACTGTAGCCTGCCGCCTCTTTGCCAGTCGTCTGCAGAGTATATTGATGATGATAATATTGATAACTTCCACTTCGATGAGTCGTACCAATCTACAAAGCTAAGCATGCAGATCAGTTATTTTTGCAGCATGTACACCTATTTTACGCTGATGTCTGCCTATTTTTGCAGAATGTTCGCCTGCTATGACATGCCTAGAATAGGGACGTTAGGGTTCAGATGGTTACAGTAAAAAGAACCGTCCTCCATCTGAAATATATTAAGTAATTCATGTTTTTATTTCATCTCTGATGTGTGTCTCTCTTTGTCTCCTTGCTTGACATTTCTCTCCATTGAGCCTTGCACCCTGCTCCATGCTAACCACAATAACTGGTCCATGGATCATCACCGCCAAAAGTGCTTCAGCTTGAAGTGGCGAGATCCTATGTAGAAGAGAGAACTCATATGCAGGGGTGAGATCCTTTGTAAAACTAGAGAGGATAGGGGTTAGAAGGCCTCTAGACAGCAGAATATTAAGTAAACGTATTTATGCACGAAGAGTAGATGGGGAAACATCTACTCTGAGTTCAGCAAATATTCAGCGCCACTATAGGGCAAGGGTCTGAAGTCCATTTCTGGGAAAAACCCGGGAAGAGAGCCATAGAATAAAATGTTATCAGAGCAATGAACTCTTATTTCTCGGAATCAAGGGTAGTTCTCATGTCATAATATCAAGTCAGAGCGAACTCTTTCTCGGAAAAGAGGTAATTTACATGGAAAAAGTTGTTATGTGCCTGATAGATGGAGAAATGACCAGACATGCATCAGGAAGGAGGGGGCCCGACCAAAGGGAATGAGACAGATAAAAAGTGTATAAATACTGAGTAAAGATATAATTAGAGAGAATTGAACGGAAATGACTGTCTCTATCTTATATAGTTGAATACATAAACAAGTAGAGTACTCCAGGACTCTCTCCTCCCTTTGGAAGTACTTTTTAATATCTAAAAGCAATATGAATTCTTGTGTGTATGTATTGTATCTCTGTGTGTATGTACTGTATCTGTGTGTGTGTGTGTGTGTGTGTGTGTGTGTGTGTGTGTGTGTGTGTGTGTGTGTGTGTGTGTGTGCGTGCGTGCGTGCGTGCGTGCGTGCGTGCGTGCGTGCGTGCGTGCGTGCGTGCGTGCGTGCGTGCGTGCGTGCGTGCGTGCGTGCGTTCGGTTATACATACAGCAGATGAAATGAAACCTTTATTAAAGCAGGGGAGGGGGCTGTAAATAGCAACAGCAGCTGAATGGAAAAGTACTCAATGCCTGTGAGATGGGGGCAGACTAGTAAACGGGACAATCATGACCCTTAAGGTTTGTGCATGATATACTACATTTTCAGGATTTTCAAATCTAGTCCCATATTGCGCTGATCAGAGCAACGGTCACTGAGTTACAGTATGGCCAAGTTTTAACAACTGCTGTAACACTGCTGTAGTGAGCAATGTACTTTTTTGGTGTGACTATTCTCATGGCAGACCCCTAAACAGTGTTTGTGCAAAGTTTGGTGCGGATCGGGGCAATGGTGCAGTCTGAATGTTATGTTTGTGACGTCCACCGTCAGCCCGGTTGTCCAGAATCCGACTGCTATGCCCATATATGAGCATATATTGATGACATCAGGGACAGACGGGTACCGTGGGTACTCTTGACAACACATATTTATTACATTTAATTATTTATCATGTTATTGCATGGGTGAAACGGGCTCTCCCTCTCCAGATTGTGTGGGTGAAATAGGCTCTCTCCCTCTTCCTCTCTATCTTGCCAATCGAGCAATGGTTTGATGTCACTCTATAGTGACAGCCTATAGAAGACAGGATGGTACCTGCATTGGCCTGGAGAGTTTATGATTGCTGCTGCCCATGTGTAAAACGCCATTAACTCATGCATCCCCTAAGTCAGGCTCCCATCATCTTCTCGATGCTTTTCAATCTATGAGATTGCTGTAGCGATTCTGTTGTTTTTCCCCCAAAAATGCTAATGTAGAAATGTAATTATCAGATGTCCTTGAAGGAGAGATTGGAAGAGGTTTTCTGCAAAAGAGATGAGCTGTCCGATGGCTGACCAAGGACTCAACTCTCTCCTGTTTCGTAATTATTCTTCTGACAGTTCCCCAGCGGCTGAAGACCTCTCAAACATGACCAGCATACAATAATTTGATGGACAGGCTCCAAAGCAGCAGGAAAATGTATTTATTCTTCTTCTGTGCTTTTTGGTGTGTGTGTGTTTTTTTTACGCTATGTGAAAACTGGCACATTATTCCACCTGGAGGTGCTTATACACTACACAGTGGGTGAGAACTGTATTGAGTCGACAGCAAGCCGGTAACAGGTGGCAAAGGTGAAGGACATTAACCCGTTGGAAAGGGCTACTTACAGTAGTGACAGGGGGTGAGGATAGGCTGAGAACTGGGCATGCAAGACGATTGAACGACGATTGAACGCACGCACGCACGCACGCACGCAAGCACGCACGCACTCTCCTTTTCAAGTTTTAATAAGATCATTCTCACCATTTCCCCCAAAATCCCCACATCCCTTATTTATTTAATATCTATTTCATATTTAATCTTTGCCGTCGGGACTGGCTGGATCTGTCAGGATGGACGGATTGAGAGAATGGAGGGTGTTGGGAGGACAGGGAGGATATCGGGTGAGAGAGAGAGAGAGAGAGAGAGAGAGAGAGAGAGAGAGAGAGAGAGAGGGAGAGTGATTAAGAGTTGGATGGAGACAGAGGAAAGAGAGAATAGAAAGAGCTTAGGCTACATGTGTGTGTGTGTGTGTGTGTGTGTGTGTGTGTGTGTGTGTGTGTGTGTGTGTGTGTGTGTGTGTGTGTGTGTGTGTGTGTGTGTGTGTGTGTGTGTGGGGGGGGGGGGGGGGGGGGTTGCTGTGGGTTAGCTCAGTGATCCCTGTTTGGGGGCAATCTTCTGCACTTGAATGAAGTCCAATCAGTGACAATATTGTGGTCATGCACCCTGAGGCAGCCATCTGACTGTGACGCAGAGGAACATAACAATGGATGGAGCCTTTTTGAAACGCCACGGTACCACTGTACAGACATGAAAGACACATTCTTTTGTATGATCAAACAATAGAGCCTAACAGTGGTCTCCATATTTTTCATCGGTGCAGGTTCCAAGTGGTAGAGATCCCATTCATTTCTCCATAGACATTTCAGACAATCCTATTATTGAGTTTTAAGCCTGGAACCAAGCCAACCAGGATCCTGGTGAAACATGACCATAACACATTATGCTCATAGAAATAATTGGAAAACGGAAAAAAGCAAAGGTACTAGACTATGTACATGACTATTATATATATATATATATATATATATATATATATATATATATATATATATATATATATATATATATATATATATATATATATAAATATAATATAACATAATGTTACAGCAATCTATAAAGTTATAATGCTAGCGCCATTTTTTATTAAGATTGGGGTTCTCAGATTGCCCCTCAAATAACTCTTCTTCCATCCATCCAGATTCCTACACTCTGTTTCTGGTAGCGGTCCATGAGCTGGGCCACAGCCTGGGTCTGGGTCACTCCAGCAACAAATCGTCCATCATGGCTCCCATCTACCACTGGAGGGAGACTGAGGACTTCCAGCTGCCAGCAGATGGCCGCCAGGGGATTCAACAGATCCACGGTGGGTTTGGTACAGGTGAGTGGAAACGGTTAAACAACACTTGGTCACGTTATAGCTTTGTAGCTGCAGTTGAAGCCAGATCAACTTAGACTGTAGCTTTGAAGCTTTTGCAGCAGCTACAAACGTTGGGTGTATCTTTGTATCTTCATGTCGCTGGCTTCCATTGAAAATGAATGGTAGCCTGAAGCTTTGTAACTGCCCGTGTGAACGCAGCATCACTCTAACCATGCTTTACAAGGGTCCCGGATGTCCCGAGGCATCCTGTCCCGGGGTCCGCTTGTAATTCCATTGCCATTATTCCGACCATTAGGTTAGTGTGAGATTAGGGTTAGGGTTAGGTATAGGGCTTTACAGGGGTCCCGGATGTCCTGAGGCATCCCCCTCCCGACTCTTTCTATGGGCCCCTGGGCCTGGTGCTGCCTCGGTGATGCACATACACAACTATCTATTTGCCTTTATAAGAAACCAACACTCTGCATAATTCATATGATTGAGGAGATAACAGCTCTTAAAGGATTTGTGAAAACACAGATAATTTGCAATGGGATTAGCCTAATGCAGTCAATAGTTACGGCTTATGGAATAACACAAAACACACAAACTGACATAAAGGAACTTTTGTGTTGTGTTTGGGTCAAGGTAATCTGTAATGTTTTTGGTGTATATTGTTCACTTGCGAGGCGCGACGTTAATGTCTGTGGTGCGCATGTGAGCTCAAGCATTCATGCATGCGTGCGTGTATGTGCAGGGGTGCATATAACTTTTTAGGTCTAGTACTCAGAAGAGCACCTGGAGATGTGACTTAGTGCGCAACAAATAAATGGTCCCGTCACGTTTTGTCAATGGGGGGGGGGGGGGGGGGGGGGGGGGGAGTCAGCACGGTGCCCACCGGACAATTTTGTCAACGGGGGTTGGGGGGGGGGGGGTGCTGCTGCGCGAGAAGAAAAAAAACGGACGCTCTGCTTCCAAAATCCGCCGATTTTCGCCGTTTTTTTTTCTCTCACACCGTTTGGTGAAGCCCCCAAGGTTGGTGCCCTGTGCTGCGCGGCTTTTATCCACCAGATTGGGACGTTAATAGGGGTGTGCCGATACACTCATTTCACGAAACGATACGATACGATATTTGGCTCACAACTTCGATACGATTTCGATACGATACGATACGCACTTTTTTTATTTTGAAAATATATGGGGGAGGAAAAAATAAAATGCAAACAAATAATTCTGTTTTTGCATTATTCAGATATGCAAACTTGTAGCTTTTCAGCTACAATAGCCGTTTTGAATCCAAATAGTGTGACACCTGACCCGGAAAAAAACCAACATATTGTCACTCTTTTCACTTCGGGGCCGTTTGCATGCCTGATTATTATGATTGTAAAAAAAAAAAAAAAAAAAAACTTTTCAAAAACGATATTTTTTTTTTCCAAAACGATACATATCGTCGCGAAAACGTATCGCGATATATCGCGGGACGATATATCGGCACACCCCTAGACGTTAACCGTTAACCGTTTGCACCATCACGGTGCGTTCATCATCGGTGACGAGTATCTCTAACAGCCGCTGCTGGCTGTGTGCACGCAGCGAGGCAATGCGAGGCGATGCGAGACACTCACACAATCACGTGCAGCATGCGTTCTCTCCCCCTCCGCCTAATGGCTGTGTATGGGGCCGACGCATGCTTTAGCGTGATTGTGTGAGTGTGGCTTCAGGAAGTAAATTCCTAGCCTCGCTCTCCAGGCTTTTATTTTTTAATTTTTTTGCTAAAAAATAAAAGCTTGGAAATTCCTGTCCCAGCTGTTGGTACGCAAAAGCGCTTCGCGTCGTCTGATGTGGTGCGCATTTTCTATTTTGGGTGCGCATGCGCACCTGCGCACCAGTTATGTGCACCCCTGTGTATGTGTGTGTGTATGTGTGAGTGCACACACGTGCATGTGTGTGTGTGTGTGTGTGTGTGTGTGTGTGTGTGCGTCCGTGCATGTGTGTCTGTCCAGGTGTCTATCATCCACATAGTTGCATTGTGATCTAATTCCACAGTTCTCAAAGTGGGGTCCGCGACGCATAGCCAGGGGTTTTGCTTCGATCGGGCCAACAGTGCCGGAGATTAGCTATTCACAGACAGACAAACGGACGGACACACACACGGACGGAGGAACGGACGGAGGGACGGACAAGGGGCAAAACATAGTCTCGGCAGCGCCTTCGGCCTGTCGGAGACAAATACAACTAGAAAAGGGTGCTCCGCGGAGTGCATATCTCTGCCAGACGGGGTTGCCTAGCTGGGCTGTGTAACGGCAAATTCACACCAGCAGTGGTATTTCACTGCCAGAAACTTCTCAGAAAGCTGCGAGGCCACCTGGCATTGTTCTGACAGAAAGTCCAGCATCCAGCTGTACAGGCTGGGGTTGAGCCCTATACAGTAGGTTCCTGAGCTTGGTGTCCAGTCTGAGGTGGTGTTAAACACTGAGCTGTAGTCTATGAACAGCATTCTCATATAGGAGACGTTTTTCTCCAGGTGGAAGAGTGAGGTATGTAGTGTTGTTATCACACCGTGCTCTATAAATAAAGTGGATTGGATTGGACTGGATTGGATGTTTCTCCAATTTGCTTACTATGGGTGTGAGTGCTACAGTATAGGCCGCTTATCATTTAGACCAGTTACTTTACTCTTTTTCTCTTTTTACAAGAATGATTGTAACTTATTTAAAGCATGATGGTGCTCTACTCTCACAGAGGGATTGTATTCCAGGGGAAAATAAATGTTGATTGTACGGCCTGTAGTTCAATAGTTATAGACCAAAACGTAAAGAGGCCTGGTATAGAGCCACCATGAGGCCAATTAGAAAAATCTGGAGAGTCTTCTTCGGCCTACTGGCAGCATGAAAGGTTTGCTGCTGATCATTCCAGCAGTTTTCGAGATTAGGTGCAGACTCTCTCACACACACAGACAAACACACATACAGTACACACACGGGAAAAAATAAAACACGCAAAAACACCTTTCCGGCCTGGTGGAGATACTGTAACAAAAATACAGGTTTTTGTTGTTGTTTTATATCTTAAGGTTCGTCTGTCACCCACAGTAAGTGTCACTGACAGGTTTCTGCTACAGTGACTGCTGTAGCAAGAGCTGCAAAGAAATGTGTGTGAATTAAAGATCTCTTTCAATGGGATTCAGTGTCATCCAGTGCTTCCTGCCTGTTTAATATTAACCAGCTATAGGCTATCTTCGTCCTATACTTTCTTTTGTCCGGAGCCTCTGCAATTCCAAAACTGAAATATCACAGGTCCTCACCAAATGTCATGGTGTCCATCCGTAACAATGTGTGCTGTCAAGGTGTACTGTAGGTGTGGTGGGGCAACACACAGAATGCACCTACCCACTGACTCTGCTGGAAAACAGTAAAAATGGCCAAGAATAAATGCATGAACTGCACGGCAAATGCCTTCTTTAATGCACTTTGCTTCGACCACTCTTTATCCAAAAGCCGGTTTTGGGGTTATCATGCTATTCCCTGTATTTTACAAAAGTAGTTCAATTAAATACTACTGAGATTGTTACATGTGTATCTGTATTTTCAGACATAATTAAAATGAACTTTCAAAGTTGCAGAGAGACTCTATTTATAGAGTTCCTACATTATTTTGACTTATGAATTGTAAACACAAATATAAAATGCTGTGTGAGGAGTGCATGCTAAAAAGATGTGGAGAGCTCATTAACGCAGGTTGCCATGCCCAGACACATTTTGCAGATGAATAAAAAAATAAAAAAAGATAATTACCCATATGCATTAAATTTGTGTTAGATCACCTAATTGGCGCTATATCTGGTCAAGCATCCTCCACTACTTGACGATAAAATACCCTCAGTGCACCGGTAAAATCACATAAATCCAAATGACCTTTAAGCTAAGACTTCCTCTTTTAAAAGCTTTTCACACTCTGCAGGCCTAACTAATCTAGTCCAGTGAATCTACATGAATCTAATAAATTGCCACCCATCCTTTTAAAAGCACCGTTGATGAATGCTGTGCTGCCAATCAACTCTTCACCATATGGATTTTCATGGTGACAAACAATTGTATCACAATGTCCCTGCCAATGGACAGTTTAGACCACTATTTTGCTCAGAGCATGTCTCATGGTAAATGCTGTTTTAACGTATTTTTTGTACCCCAAGCCGCGGCAGAAGCTTTCCATGGCAAAAGGACACATCGCACCTTTTCTCCTGTAATCCTATCACAGTATGTATGCCCTGTGTCGTACATAACCACCGTATGTGCTCACTCCTTCATCCCTTCTAGCTTGATTTCACCTCGTGCATAGCTCCATGGCTGTACATGCATGCACACACACACGCACAACCCCTAAAAGCGCCTGGTCACGGAGGCCACGACTGCGTCATTTGGACATTCCCTGCATGCCGGCCACGTGAAAATGGCCGACCATAAACCAGATTTTAATGATGCAGAAATACTTGAAACATAATATATCCTCATTACATACAGTACAGAACAAAAGACATCACCAGAAAGTGACTGCATAATATAAAATAGCGAAGTTACAGCTTTCTCTAGCTTTCTGTTACTTGAAGTCTACCCACATACTGTAGGCTTACTAGGCTATATTGTTACACATGGCAGACGCAATAGTTGTTTGAGGTTTCAGTGTTTGCTGTCAGATGCTCAATATTTGCTGTGTCAATGTTTTAAATAGGACTGCATTGGCATTGAGACAAGACAGGTACGTTTGTACTGACGCAGTTGATCAATTATGTGTCAGTATGTACAGTATGTACACAGTGTCGGTGTGTGTGTGTGTGTGTGTGTGTGTGTGTGTGTGTGTGTGTGTGTGTGTGTGTGTGTGTGTGTGTGTGTGTGTGTGTGTGTGTGTGTGTGTGTGTGTGTGTGTGTGTGTGTGTGTCTGAAGTGCACAACAAGCACCTGCAGAGTATCTATGCCCCCCCCCACACACACACATACACACACACACACACACACTACCTGCAGGATGGATGGCACATCAACCCATATCGCACGGAATAGGACTAAGAATAATCTGCAAATAATTATTCTGACAGTCAATCGCTTTCATGTTTTCGTTCCTCTGTGAGCTGCAGTCATTCGTGGAAAGGTCTTTCCTTCACACTGTAAATTAGGTGTTACAGTATAAAGACTGTTGTCTGGAACAGTGGTTATCAAAGTGAAGTCTGCGCAAAATGTGTTAAAATAGCATAAAAATCATTTTAACCACTTTAACCCAATACATACTGTCGGCTATTTGAAAACAGCTGATCTACGAGCTCACAACACATAGATCTGCTTTTTTTAATATCTTGAAGATATGAAAACATTTAAACAACACAAATCTTGTATGGGGGTCCCTGGCACACAATATTTTCAAATGGGGGCTTGCAGATACATATGAATAGGGGGTCTTTGACATGAAAAAGTTTGATAACCACTGGTCTACTTCTACTGTATATTATATTCTCATGTTGCTGGGTCCTGACTCCTGCCCCATTTTTAACGGACAGAGGCTTTAACAACACACCTAATTTGTAAAAAGTATAATCAGTCTCTCCCACTCATTACCTCTTGTCTTCAGCACCACTCTACCGTCTCACAACGCCCCCTCTCGCATCACTCATCGCGACAGCGACACATTCAAAAAGCATACAAAAGCATCAAGGATTTGTTTTAATGCCCTCCTGCCTCCATCATTACCCAGGAAAAAAGATGAAAGATGAAGGAAAAGAAAGGTGAGATGTAATGCTGGGTTGGAGTAAAAAAGGGGCATATGATGATGATAACCGTGAGAGAACAGTGCAGAGAGCATTCAGGAGGCTCCTCTCTGGCAAGTGGCAAGTGTTATTTGCTCTGCCGTGGGGGCATAAAAGCCGAGCCCACTGAGGGACAAGCCTCTCACACTCTGACCAGATGGAGCCATCTGCCCCATTCGCTCCAATCATACAGTAGGTGCTTTCAATTACTGGCACTCACCGAGATTCAAGATTCAAGAGCTTCTCCTGCACTTGTTCACAAGAGTAACATTCTTTGGTTTTGTCCCCTCAACATTGTAGCAACAATAAAATAAATGACAGAATATACAGTATGTGTGTGCATGTGTACATTTATCTGTATGTTAATGTCATAAAATAAGGTGACTGTGCGTGTGTGTGTGTGTGTGTGTGTGTGCGTGCGTGCGTGTGTGTGTGTGTGTGTGGGATGAGTGTAAATAAAATGTGTGTAAGGTGTTGTGTGTACTGTAGGAGAGCAAGTGTGCTCGAAACATTGCGCTCAGCACACTCAGGTGGTACCAAAATAAAGTCTTCAAAAGGGAGCTACACAGTGGGTAAACTTTGATTTTTCTACTGTACTGTAGGTCCTGCCTTTAATAAATGTGACATTTGTCAAAGGAAGAATTGTGTGTGTGTGTGTGTGTGTGTGTGTGTGTGTGTGTGTGTGTGTGTGTGTGTGTGTGTGTGTGTGTGTGTGTGTGTGTGTGTGTGTGTGTGTGTGTGTGTGTGTGTGTGTGTGTACTTGTTGTATGAGTCAACGGGTTCAACATGCAGATTTTTCTATGCCCAGTAGGTACAAAACAAACAACAAATTGCAGAATGCAACAATTGTTTCTTAAGGTAAAATGTGTCACAGACTCCCTTACTAGGAATCTTTGTGTGGTTCTGGACCCAGGTTGACACAACAAAATGGGGTTTAAAACTTTACACATAAAAAAAAGGTTTTGCCCTGGTAGCCGCATCAGTCAATAGATCTCAAAAACTCCCAAAAACTACTGGCTGGATTGCCAATGGAAGCTGTTCATGAACCTCATAAGCTCTTAGGGTAGCAATGTCAGTCAGTGCAAACCACTTTGGTCCAGTTGCGTGTAAGGAGCAGCATGGCCTCTAGAATGCCGCTAGTGGGGCTTTTAGACTATTCTTCTGTAAATACCATGTAGCCCTATAGTGTGGCCTTCTAACGCACATGCATCGTGCACTCCATTGAGACAGAACCATCGCCACCACCCAGAGCCATCAATCTATATGCGATGCTTCGCCGCTGTCAGGAGGATGCCATTAAAACACTGCAAAGGGCAGCGCCGCTCAGGGAGCACCTTGAGCAAGCACCACTTACCTACCCATCCGACAAAACCAGCCTGCGCTGCCGCTGAGCTCCGCACTGGCTCATTTCACTTTCAGTAGGATGTTCAAAACAAGCCGCTCAAGACCCTGATTGATACATGGTGTGTGCATTAGACCCGTTTGAGGGGAACAAGGGCTCCTCCCAAGAATGCTTTCCTTGGTGGAAGATGAGCATGTAGAGGAGATTTTTCTCCCCCACTTTCCCGTCTCTGAACGAATGCTAATGTAACCGACGGCAAACCATTACCCTTTGAGAAGGGGAACGGAGAAGGCATTAGATCCACTAGAGAGTACTGCTGTGACTGGGCGGTGAAAAGCGATTGGCCGTTAATCTGCATCTTCACAAAGATGACGAGTGTTTGTAACAGTATGCACTCAGCAGGAGATACAGGCTTATGAAACTATACTTAGTTGCGAGGTAGCGTCGTGCACCGGAAATAGCCGATCTACAAGCGACGCATTGTGCATGACGATCGATAGATGTGAAACTTAATGGTTGTGCATAACATGCTGCACAACCAAGTGAACCAGTCACCTAGATCAATAGCGCACATATAATAAGGTCTTGACGTGTTCAAAGCTTGGGGCTATTTTCCCTCGCACCAAAACGCTATTTGAGACAAATCGGTCCTGATGCGTCTACAGTGATGAAACCCCTCGATGGCTCAACTCGCTGCAATAGAGGCATGTAATCATTCATTCTATTTGTGTTTCCTGTACGTGTTCTCTGTGATTCTGCCTTACACTCTCACTGACACACTCTGTCTCTCTTTCTTCTGCACAAACAGTCCGAGAAATATGCACACGCACGCACTCACGCACACACAGAAACAGACACACAGACTATTTTTCAATTGCCTATCTCTGCTGCATGCATACGCACACAATACGCAAACATGAAGGCCTTGCAATTTCGCATAACAGAAAATAATCATCCATGGAACGGCTAGCTTTCTCACTTGCTTGGAAAATTTCATGGGTAATCATTACTGTTGATGTAGTTAGCCAAAAAAAAGAAAAATCCGTATTCTCCATATTAATCACGCCAGCAGTTATTCTGGGCTTCTAAGCGAAACTGGCTGACATTATGCTGATCCACAAACATCCACAATGGTCCACCTTGGAATATTCATATTGCTTGACTAGTGGATGACATTTAAGCACCTTATATGAAGTGATGACTCCCCAAATCCGTCTCTTCTCTGGAAAACTTGATATTTACCGAGTCTTAGTGAGTGGTGGGAGTGTGTAGGAGGGAGGCGCTCACACTCTCATGCTACAATTGCAGATAAAACCCCCTGGAGGTTGAATAGCAGCTGCTCTTGCTGCAGGCAAGGCTTTGTACATCTGCATCTTCCAAAGTCCATTTCCATCCTGCCTCTACCGCCTTCCCCTGGCACCCTCTCTTCTCTGAAACCTAAAGATAGCACAGGTTTTAGCCCCCAGGAAACAGCCTGGTTGTCAAACAGCGGCCCGCTGACAAGCATGGTGCTTTCCTATATTCTCCACTTTACCCTTCTAAGTGGCCTGGGACTAAATGCTGGGGGGCTTAATACTTGTGTACAGCTTTGACACCTACACTGTAGTAATGTATACATCACAAAAAAGATGCAACTTTTTGACCCCAAGCACAGTCCTGTGTGGCTCCATCTGTCATTTCTGTTCTCTGTGCAGGCTCAGGGGACATGACAGTTTGGCTGACCGCTGATGATTCAGGGGGGTGGGGGAACAAACATCCCCCCCATCCCCCCACCCCTGAGGCTTGGGCTAAAGCCTTATCCCTGCCTAAGGCGAGGGGGCGTATGTACTTGAGCAGCCAAATGAAATAAATCACTGGGTATTGGCTTTAGCTGGGCCTGGCGTAGGCCTGTCTGAAAAGGTCAGTGGTGAAAATGCTGCGGCCTTGGGGGGCTCACATGTTGTCAGACGTTCACACAGCTCTGTCCTCCTCTGCTCCGAGGGCCCATGCAGAGATCAAAGGGGCCCCATTTGCATCGCAGCTTTTTCACCCTCTAGTGTGTGTGCATTTGTGTGAGTGTGTGTGTGTGTGTACAGCATTTTTATGTATGTGTGTGCACATGTTTGCACGTGTCTTTCAGAGATGTAGTGTACTGTAAGTGTAACCCTAGTAGAACGGGGCTTAACCAACACAGCGTGAAACAGGAAGTATAATTATTCATAAGCATTCATAGTCAACTCATATCAGCAAGACCTTTTCCTGTACCGAGGGGAGGAGCTCCCAAAACACTCTAGCCAATCATGTAAAAAAGAAGAACAAAAGACTTCTGTCCACACAGGACCAATTTTTTTTGTTAAATTGACTCTGTATGTTGCAATGTGGTGTGCTCACCCATACTAGTAGGTAAAAAAGGGACAAAATATTCAGTATGGTTCACATGGGAAAAAATTGCGAAGCCACAGTAAAGCCGGATCAAGTGGCTTTGCTTCAGTTCGTTCAAGGATGTGCTCTTTTCTCCCAGGGTCAAAACTTTCTTCCAAAAACTTCTGCCAAAGTTCAGGGAGTTATGTGTTATTTACGGTGTCGTGTAACATAAATAGCCTATCTACAAGCTCACAATGCGTTGCATCGCGATGTGTTGTGAATGTGAGATTGTAAATCGACTCTTTTCCCTCGTGAAATGAAACAGGCTTTTAGAAAGAACATCGTACTAAAAGGACTGAATTTATATGGCGCTTCTTCTAGTCTTTCCTAATTCCGACCACTCAATACTTCACATTCTCCCATTCACACTGCAACGGCGGAATACCCTTACACATGTTAATGCAGAACACATTCACACACCGACGACAGAAGCAACCAAAACACCAACCGGCTCATCGGGAGCAGTTAGGGGTTCAGTGGCTTCCTCGAGGACACTTCAACATAACAGGGAGAGCCAGGGATCGAACCGGGAACCTTCTCAGATGGCCGCTCTACCTCCTACAGCAAGCTCTAGCAACTCAAAGTGGCTGTGCTTTGAATTAGCAAGAAATAAGCTTGCAAGGGAGTGAGACGAGCGGCTGCATGCAAGGGAAAGCTTATACCATTCGAGAGACCGGGGAGAGAGAGGGAGAGAGAGAGAGATAATGCTGTGAACACTGCCGTTAAAATTGACAATGACTGTAAAAGTCACACACAGAGGAGGGCTGTGCAGAACGAACAGCAGGGGTGGTGGCAGGGTAACACTGGTTACGGTGACACTGCCAAACCTCGTCTGTGAGAATACAGTAAAATCCAGAGAGTAACAATTTACCTTAAAAAAAAACAGTTAACACTTAAAATGTTTTAGTGTGTAGGAATTGAGAGGTGGAAATAAATAGCAGGTTCACAGAGAGGAGAGGAGAGGCTAAGAAAAGTGTAGGTAAAAAAGCTAAAGAAAAGAGCAGTCAAGGAAAAAACGAGTGAGGGACAATAGGTGAAGAGGAGACCCACGACCTCCAAACGATCTCCCCCTCCGCATCTCAATGCCGACACCGCATGAATATCAAAGCAGCGCAGTTGATAGACAACCATGATGAGATGCACAAGAGAGAGAAATCTCTGCGGTAATGAGGACTGGAGAAAGTGGAGAGAAATTATTGCACACGCATCCCTTTCCCAAGATCAAGGGGCGAGGGGTTTTTGATTGCTATTGCGGACGCATGTAAATGTGAGCGCTGGTGTAAATGAGCTTTTCTTTTGGTGTAGACTAGAGGAAGAAAAAATAAACAGCCATTGAGTACACTTTAGATCTATGGGGTGTTCAAGTTTGTGATGTTTCCTTAGCAGATACAGTAAGTGATTATAAGCTACATCTTCAATTGATCATGTGTACAATCAAGACGTTCTGATTGATTATCTTTGTTCTTTTTCTCCTTAGAGAGCTAGCCCTATCAGTTGAGCTAAACTAGGGAGATTATAGACCAGAGCGATTTACACACAGTGAGTACTGGGCACTAGGTCAACTCTGAGAGTGTTAAAAATGGACACTTATGTGATTTTCTATGTCATTTTATGGGATTTGATCTGTACTTTTTACTTCTCTCCACTTTTCACTGCCCTCTCCATGTGCCCTCGTAATTTCTGAGCCCAACCCAACGTCTCTCTGGGCCGTAAAACCGGCCTCATCCTTGCTTTTTTCTTTCACAAAGAGAAAAGAGGGCGAATTCAATCTGGAGCGGTCGGCCTGCGAATGCTCTCATACACGCAATTACAATTTTTCCGCTCCCTTCCCTCATTCAAGTTAATTAACATATACGTCCCGTCTCTATCTCACAGTCTCAGCATTTGTCTGACGTCCCGTAACACAAAAGGACACCATTAAAAAAAAAAAAAGTATCCGGACCAGTGAACGCACAGATCACATCGGGACTCTGCCATAAAAGAATAGCAGTGGCTTTGGGGTGCTGCTCTCTCACTCTCCCTCTCTCTCTCTCTCTCTCTCTCTCTTTCTCTCTCTCTCCCTCCCTCTTAGAACCGCAGCCCAACACAATTATCAGTGAGAGGTGATAATAGAAGTCACAGGGAGGTGCAATGGCTTTTAGATTTGCACCTCATCATCACATCATCATCATCCAGGTCGAGGCGGCAGTCAAGTCAACCGCGTTATCATAAAGGACTTTGTATGGTGTATCCATACATGGATATACATAGATACACCACCTATTAGGTGTTTTTTTTATCATGTCATGTTTAATATCTGTTCAACTCAGCGTTCTGACATAGTCTAATAGGCACGACTATAATAGTACATGTGTCTTTCTCTCACATTCGGTCTCTCTCTCTCTCTTTCTAATCTATACACAGTCAGTGGAGGTGCTATAATGACCCAGTTTGAATGCATAGCCTTCAGTGTCATTGGTTGATAACAGCAGAAAATCATGGGAAATAAATGTTGCCGCTTGCGAGAGGGGCAGAGAAATTCAACACTGGCTTCCACGTGTACATTATAGAATTAACACATTCTAACCCTGGGCTTATTGTTCAGCAAGCATTCATTGCTTGCTCATTTGCCACACTGGTGTATGAACTATAATAAGCAAAACAAAGGCAAAGCATTATTCTCCAATCTTAGGCAATAATCCCTCTATCTTCTATTATAAATTGTTTCCTTGCATGAGGGAAATGTGCCAAATGCACATCCTCTGCAGCGAAAATGTTTTCATAATTATGTTAACATAAGAAAAAATGTTTTTTTGCTTGTTGTATGACAACACATTTGAACAATGTATCTCAGAACACACTGATTACATTGTTATGGTGCCTGTCCCATTTTCACATGATTATTACACTGTAAATACACACAAATACTGTACACAGATTTGACATAATTGAGGCATTAGATTCATATGTCATTCAACCTTGTTGACCCTATAAGGCTGTTTTTAGACCACTTCACATCATATGCCTCAAATTATAAGCTTATTACTACCTAGTCAGAAGTACATCACACATCACATGCATGCAACCACTTGTCAACCAGTCCAGTCCAGTAGGTACCACCTACTGGACTGCCCAACCCCAGGGTCTACATTTCTCACTGGAAGACTAGGGCAGTGGTGGAAAAAGTACTCAAATCTTCCTCCTAGTATAACCATAATACCTGATGATTTAGCGGGGGGGGGGTCACTGAAAATCACGGCACCCGTGGAGTAAAAGTATAATATTTGCCTCTGAGATGTAAGTAGAAGTAAAAGTAATGAAAACGAAAACTGGAAATACTCCAGTAAAGTAAAAATACCATATGCATATGTGCTAGTTATATAGGACTGTAACATATACATACTCTACCATACAGGTAAAATCAGGTTTTGTTCATTAAAATAAGTTCCCTCAGGATTTTACAGTGTACAGTAGGAAGACCAAGTGGAGCATACAGTTCCTGTATTTCTCCTACTGTATATTCCTTGTTTTGGCACAGTAGCCGTGCTAGACTCGGGGGATGGCAGTCCATCAGACAGTGGCCAAAACAACAACAAAATCTCCTGTAACACCTCCTACACCTGCAGTTTACTATAATTATCCACAGTGACTGAGCCTCTGCCAGCAACAAATGTAGAGAGAGATTAAAGAGAGATAGATAGAGAAGGAGAGAGTCAGAGAGAGAGAGGCAGAAGGTAATGCAGTGAGAGACAGAGAAAAAATTATAACGGAATGATCTCTGACATCATATTGATGCCGTCATATTGATGTTAGTCTTGCCCAAATATGGAGGGACGGCGGGAAGGTGGAACTGAGATTCAGATGATGAATTCACAAAATATTCACAATATGTGAGTCTGAGATTACTCTACTAGACGGCTCGCCCTCCTATAAGCCACACTATAAAGTGTGAGCAACAGTTCAATGACAGTACAATCATATTAATTATACACTTTCTCGTTTAACCCTACATACTTCGAAATAATCCGTTTTTTAAAATCTGGTTCAAGTTCATTTGTCAGGTAGTGGAGCGTGTCAAGTGACATACATGCCAGACGGAGACGGGTTTTCACGTACGTCGGGGGTGAGGAACGGTCGTACGTTTTTTACTCCTCCTAGTATAGTTACACACCCGCAAGGGTCCATTTGGTTCCTAATCACTTACCTGGGGACCCCATGAAAAAAGTTTAATGTCCCCTGGTGGTCCCCAGACCCCACGTTGAGAACCAGATCCTCTAAACACAGGGGATGACGGGAGTCATACATTGAACATGTCCAAACGTACAGTACAGTATGTACATGTATGATGTCGGAATCCAAGCAGCAGCCATATTCAGCAGTGGCAGAATAATGAAATGCTGTAGCAACCAAATATAACCAATAATAAGTCCACTAAGTGCTTTCCTCTGACCTGACCACTCTCCTTTAGGAAGAAATAAAAATAACTGTGGGGTGTGCTGATGGGATAGTGTGTCAACCACATAATGTGCACTGTGTGTGTTGTGTAAGAGTAGCCTAATGCCTAGTCCTGAAACCACAAATCACATGGTTCCTGGTTCGATTCCAGCTGGAGACCTACACTGTAACACCTTGAGTGGTCATTTAAAAGGGATTAATTATTTATGTATTTATTTAAATGAATGGCTCTATATTCCAATTGTAATCAGTCTTTTAATTAATTTTTTTTACAAAAACATTTTGTACTTACACCACCATTAACTCTTAAGAGTGTAACCAAATGGTACACTTTCAGAGTTAAATTAACACTTGAATTAACTATTTTCCAGTGTGGCATGTGTCATGTCCTTCGTCCTCTCAATGCTTTTTAGTTTATCCTGCTCTCTAGTTAATCTCCTATCTAAATGAAGCAAAAATAGCAGCGATACATAACAAACAAACAAATAAATAAATACATGAATTAGTAAATCATTTTCTGCAGTTACAAGAGTGGTTTAACGGTTGAGAGACCTGAAAAATCTCTATGCCCTTTTCAGCTTTCCTGTTTCTATCCCTAGACTTTATGTGTACTGTACTGTACAGTACTTGACATGGCCTGGGGGTTTTGGTAGGTTTCACTCGGCCCTGGCAGACCAGGTGTCAGTGGCTGGGCCTTGGGGACGCAGCAGCAGCAGCAGCAGCAGCATCCACAGGTTAACAACCAGGCGGAGTAAAGCCCCCAGTCTTATCTTGGGTAGATAGTGTGGATTCTAATTACAGAAAGCTGGGCTGACAGGGGTCTCGGGCGGCTGGTGACGTCGTGAGGCTTGACTCTTCACAACCAGCTAAAAAGACCAGACATTCCTGAGAGAAAACTGGAGGACTCTAGCATTCTTTTTTGTGTTCCTGTGTGCCTTTTCCAGGTCCAGGGCACATGGGGGGGTTTTGTACTTCACTAGGATGATGTTGCTGGCACGTGTACAGACAAGCAATCAGTATTCATGTTTCCACTCAGAAACCATCTGCTTGTCTCTGTGCCTGGTTTGTGGGATATACCTGCTGCAAATGTGCACATCACTGAAGCTCTTCCGGATGACTCTCGGCTCACATTTTTGACATTGAAGTGCAAATGCTGGGTGCAGGACTTCTCGGACCTGTGTATTTAGTTTCTATCGCTTGTTGATTATACTGATGGCCACAGCAAACAGCAAATCCACATCTGTGGTTTGAAACGGCCTGTTGGCAGCTGTTCGTGATGATGAAGCGAATGACAAGTAAATTGGAAAGAGGGAGGAAATAAAGAGGCAGCAAGGACAAAACACAGTCACTGAGGAAGGCAGAAGCAGGCTACCAGCCAGTGCATGCACATATAGTACATGAAATGAAATAACTGAATGCAAACACCCACCCACACCCACACCAAGGCGCGCGCAGTGCAAGAGCAAGCAAAGTACAGTAACAGCATAATTTACCACAATAACAAGAGAATTCTACAATGTAGTAGCTGCTTTCATCATTAAAACTGGCAACCCATACACCCACACGTCCACTTTTAAACAACCCCGTTCATAGTGGAGCATGACACTGGCTCCTATCCAACCGTGGTGTCAGCTAGTCCTACTCTTAATACACCATTCATTCCCACTCACATTTGCTGTGTTTTGCTTCTACGGGATGAGCTGTTTAATTGGCTATTATTGCTGCAAGGAGGGGACTCGTATGTCTCCCAAGTGTATTGGGTGAAGTGCTATTGATGTATGTATTGGGTGGGAGACCGCTGGATCCCATTGTCCCTGCATGCATGCCACTCGATAGTTGGCGGGGTATTAATGACATCTATGTGTGTGCCGTAAATGCGTGCCATCTCCACGTGAGAGAGAGAAAGCACAACCTGAACAGACACCGATTACTACCCTCTGAAGCCTTTATTGATCACTACTTTCTAGACTCATCAATACGCTGCAACAGATGAGGTCGCTTCCTGAGAATTAGCTGTAGAACAGGACATGGAGAGAGAAAAAAATTAAACTTAAACTAACACTCAGGATATTACTGTGCCGATCCCTGTGAGACTGATGGGATCTTTGTGTAACGTCTTGCAAGCTGAATTGCGCTGTCATTTTAGCTGTACATCTGATGCCTGAGTGAGGCAGCAGAACAGGGTGTTAAAATTAGCAAGGGTAGATGAGACAAAATCGTGGATGGTTTTGTCCAAGTCTTGGAAACAGGAAAAAGACCCCCAGTGAATTCCGGCCCCCTATCAGCTTGGAAACAGCATGTCTGAGGAGTTTGGCCTGGAGTCAGTGTACACTTCTAAATCCCTTCACAAAACATATACTGTATTGTATTTATTATATTACATTCCTGCGGAGCTACAAACATGAGATTTCAAGAGTTCAAATATAGAGAGCTCAACATGTAGAGACAAAGCACTGAAGTGAAGCTCTTATGTTCCAATACATCACGTATCATATGACATGCCTGAGGAACAAAAGAAAATCTATCTAAGGTCTACAAGCAAATAGCAGATCTACAAGCTCACGATCGCGTTGTGTTGCGGGGTGTTGTGAGCTTGTTGAAAAAGGCAGGGGACCTTGTATTGACCCCTGGGGGACACCGGTCTAAACAGTATAGGGTTAAAGAGAAAGTTTATAATTAATATGATTGTACTGTCCTTACACTGTTGCTCAATACCGAACAATGTTATCCAGAGGACTTATGCGGAAAATTATCATGCTGGGTTTTTTAGTTAGTTGGCAAGTACTGTAGTGTTGAGTCATGTATTTTGCCTCCTCGGATTTTCCTTAAAAGTTGCTATCATGATGCATTTCTGCAGGGCTTACCAGTGAATGTTGAACACTGGTTTTATGTGCTGTCGCTGTAACATCTGAGCATGCTTTGTTTCTGATCTCTTCACTACTGACCCAACACTAAAAAAGAAGTGGAGTCAAGTGTAGGAAGAAGGCTGCGATAAAAGTCAGCAGTCTTTGAATCCGACTTCTTACCAACGCAACTTGAAAGGGTGGATCTGTTGGAAGGAAGCCAACAAGGGTTCTGGCAGAGAACAATCTGTGTTTAGTAATTGATAGTTACAGTGATGATTTCATAAGAGGGTACAGCCAGAATGGAACTATGCGATGATGTTGTACTGCTTTCTGAGACTGCAACTCATTTTGCCCACTTAGTGCCCAATGGTCCGACCCATAACTGTGTTTACATCTATTGATTTTCTTTTTTAAAGTGTGTATATTATAGTCATTACCACACAGTGGCTCCATAGAGATGAAGAGCAGAATTAACAGTGCCAACGGGAGCCAAGATGTAGTGTAAATTGGTGGATCTTTGCATAAGACTTTCAATATCCTCATGAGCTCTTTTTCTTTTTCTCCTAAGACCAATCCATCCTCTACTTCATATAACATTGTCGGGCGGTGAAAATAGTCACGAGTCGTGCCGTGTTGTTTGTTGTTTGTAGATTAGGGGAAAGTTTTCACCTATAATGATGACATTCCCAAAATGTAAGTGTAAAAGATTAAAGTGGTTAACTCCATTTGACTCCAACGGCCTTCTGACCTTCTGCTTTGTCTTCATGGTCAGATTATTAACACATTGGGTGCCAAACAGTCTGAACCGTGTTTTCACAGAGTAGCGCTTCGGTGCCGAACACGGTCTGAACCGTGTTTTCAGTCTTTTAGTTTGTTTTGTTTTTTTCCACACGGGAGGGGCTGGAGCAGCTCTGGAATCACCCATGGTGATTCTGAGAAGGAAAGGACAGATGGATCACCGTGTCAAAAAACATGGCTTCCATCCGCTTCGGTTCTATCTCCTTCTCTAAAACCCCTATAACTCCGAAACTTTTTACGCTGGGGAAAACGATCGCTCCGCCATTGTTACTCGCGTGAGGGATGTTATCGTTCCAGGCGTTAGCCAGGACCATCGTGCAAAATGAACGCATGCTTTGTTTCACATGGATTTCTCGTCTTGGAGTCTACAGCTTAAACAGCGCCGCGCAGCTTAACAGTGAGATTTCTGGCACCGAATGTAATCTGTTATTATAACATTCTGGCACCCAATGTGTTAAGTGTGAGGTGAAGCACAAATATGTATACACGCCCTTCAGGAAAACTGTGCTAATTTACAATTTATTTATATCCATCGCAAAAGTTATTGCATCATTCTGCAACTATCACTATGAAATATACTGTATCCTATATTAAAACTGACTAATGGGAAGGCGGACCTATGACGTCACCTATGACGTCACTCTGACTCAGCCATACTGCTTACCAAGCGAAGGAACCCCCAAAACAATTTGTTCATTTTTCACTTGACATAATAAGATAAAATGTTTCAATTGTTTAGTCCTTGTTTGGGTTCCATTGCTAAATACTGTATATCTTAATATCATATCTCTAAATAATTTCTCATTCCAAATAACTCAAAATGTATTTTTTTGCTTTCCTTAAAGCTCATACAAGGTAAAGTCAAGTGAGCTCAGTTTTATAGAAAAGGATTAGAATGCGACACACGTCTCATGTCTCAAACCGAACCTATTCTAGAGGGGAACAGTGTGAAGTGGCTTCTTAAATGCATTTTCTAGGTACAGTAGGACTTGACAGGTTTTATAAAACTCATAATTTCCCCGCTAATGCTTGGCAAAAAACATGGCAAGCATGGCAAAGTGGACCTCTTTTTAGACTGTACGGTGCTATGTCCATTAACCCATTAAGACCTGATTCTACAAATACCCTCTAAATCAGTGGTTCTCAAACTTTTTAGTGCTGTGGACCCCCAAAATGGTATGTATTTGGCCGCGGACCGCCCCATCTGAAAATGTTTTGTGCCAGGGACCCCCCAGATGAGAAGATTTGTGTTGAAAAATTCAAAATTATTACAATTCTTTCAAACACTTTCAAGATTTTTCAGAAATGTTCAAACATAGCAGATGTACAAGCTCACAGCACGCCACGTGCTGTGAGCTTGTTTTCTGAAAAACGACAGATGCTTTCCCCGTTTTAAGACACACATTTTCCTCACAATTGTGCTCAAGGCAATGTGAGTGATTTTACTCAAAGACTATATTTATTGCCATGTCAAAAGAAATACCAGTGCAAACTTCAAAATCCAATTCCGTACTTTCATTTTCAATTCAAAATGGTTGAAATGGGAGAAGAATGGGGTGAAAGGGGTGGTAAGGGGTATTTTTTCCATTCACTTATTTATTCATTCATATATTCAAGCTTCTCCTAGTCGGTCCTGCCATGGGTCCAAGAAAGAGATATTCTGGAGTATCACTCAATTCATATTCATATGTGGACACAAAATGTTATTTCAGGTCACACACTGTGCTTCTATACTGCATAAATGGAGGGTGTTTTTTCTCATCAAAATCTGATCATGTTCACTCAAGTGTAACCCTATGACTTCCATTACACCAGATATACAGTAATGACATCTGTATCCATAATAGCAAAAAGGCAGTGTAATTATAGGAGCCTCTTTCTCTCCGTCTCTCTGTCATCTCCCTCCTAACCACACTCACTATCTCTCCCTCCCTCTCTTGAAAGCAACAGGGCCAACCACTGACCAATGCTCCTCTAGTTTCTCCTCCCATCACTGCCCCTCAACTCACAGAGGACATGAGGCTGCAGTCACATTCCCTTTGTATTGATCGGAGCATGATCAGTAAACATGCCCTGTTTACTCCGAGTCTGTGTGTGTGTGTGTGTGTGTGTGTGTGTGTGTGTGTGTGTGTGTGTGTGTGTGTGTGTGTGTGTGTGTGTGTGTGTGCACGCGTGTGCGTGTGTGAATGTGAATGTGAGTGAGAGAGACACAGAGACAGAGAAAGAGACCGAGAATTTCGGTGTGGGTGTGTGTGTGTGTGCGCGCGCACGTACGCTCACCAGTGCCCAAGTTTACATCTGCATCTCCCCATAGCAGAGGATGGCAGGAACATGAAGACTAGGCCCCAGCTGGCACCTCAGTAGACAGACCAGGGCTTCTGGTACACTTAGTGTACAGTTAGAGGTATGAGAGTGTGTGTGTGCGCTTGAGACAGTGTTTTGTCTGTGTGAGGGTATGTGGAACAGCCGGCGCTTGAGTAAAACCACACAGGTCTAATCCCCATAACAGCACAGTTGATGCGTCCTCGAGCAAGACCGAAATCACAACCTGCTTATTTATTGTTGAGTCACAGTGGGAAAGCGCAACTGCTAAATGCCTAGAAGGTAAATGTAGTTAGGCCTATGCAAACATTGTGTGTGTGTGTGTGTGTGTGTGTGTGTGTGTGTGTGTGTGTGTGTGTGTGTGTGTGTGTGTGTGTGTGTGTGTGTGTGTGTGTGTGTGTGTGTGTGTGTGTGTGTGTGTGTGTGTACATACATGTGCACACACACACACACACACACACACACACACACACCTATTATTGCATGGAAGCCATGTGTGGCGGAGGCTCCTGTCTTATTGCATTATTACATGTTCAGTTCAGTTCAAAGAGCCGACAAAAGTTATTTTACGCCTCATTTAAGTGTCCTCTGCTTTTATGTTAATCAGGCAGATTCTTTTCTTATGATTGCAGCACTTCAAAAAGTGCACCAGATTGGACAGCTGAATGATTTTTTTTGTTCTCATTCCAACCTTTTGCTGAACCAGAAAATAAGACTCAAACATATGCTGCAAGGTGATGACATTCTGCTGTCATCTTGGATATCAAAGCCTTTAAAGTGATACAATTCCCTTACGCTGGATGAGCCTATGGCGAGAGTAATGATGTATTCTATATGTTTTTATTCTCAATCTAAGGGAAATGTATTATTGTCATTTAAGGTTTTCAAAAGGTTGCAACGGCACAAATATAGACCAATAACACTTGAGTCTACAGTGCACACTTTCAAAAGGTTTTTAAAAAGCAATTCAGCGATTGCATCTAATCAGGAAGTTGGGTTCATAATATAAGCAAGAACATTTTAATCTGTGTACAGCAGTCCCGGTTGAAAGTGTTTTAACTTGGATAACAAAAATAGACTGTAAGACCAGAATTACAAACATGCCCAGTAAAATGATTGAGAAAGAGGCAAGAGCAGAAACAACTGTGATGTACACATAAAATGCAGATGATACTGTTCTAACCTTGAAACGGTATAGGGACACTGCAGCAACCAAGAACATTTACCAAATCTTAACTGGTCAATTCATAAACACCATTACCCCTGGAACAATGTCCGTTATTGTTGTCTGTACTGGGCATGTCGTATATTACTGTTTCACTGTGATTAACTGTGATGTGTTTTAACCTGTGAAGCTGAAGGCAAATTTCATTTCATCATTGTGGACAATAAAGATTATATTATCAATTAACTTCACCTTTGAATAAAAACATATAAAGAATGAAAGTAAGGATAAAACTCTCACAAATAATTTCAAAATGCAGTCAGTATCGTGGTGTTGCTGCTCCACACCAAGATGACTTGTTTGGAAAATATGGCACAATTGTTGGACGCTAGTGTAATAATAGATTGTTATTTACAGCAACACTCTGAGGGAGTGGTTGCAGATTGAACGACTGCATTGTATTTATAAACACACAATACACTTATATCTGAAAGTGATCTTTTATCTCTTCTTTTGAAATCTCTGGGACCCCAGGGTCCACAAAATCCTCAGTGTTATTTTAACTCAGTGTACAAATGCAACAGACACATAATAAGGGTCCAATTGATTCCATTTGACACTCTCTGAGTTACAGACCCGTAAGGGTCCATTTGGTTCTTACAGTAACTATCAATTGGGGAGCCGCTGTGGAACCCCTTCATGGACTCCTGGGGCAGTGCTCTTAGTTGTGCCCTTTTGACACAAAACCTCGGGAGCAGCCTGCTGACCTACTGTAACACACACACAAGCACTTGACAAATTGCAATATCCTGCAACCTATCGCTGCAGGGAGGGTAAATATTAACTTTCTTACTTAGTATCACCTGAGAATTAACACCCACCATGATTTGAGCGTCCTGTAAAGAAAATAACCGTAACAACATGTAACTTTTAGGGTTTCATTTCCTATCATATCACATTTCAAGAAGGTTGAATTGGTGTTATCCTTGCCTGAAGTTTGGGGGCAATTGATTGCCAGATGCAGGCATTCAAGAATTATTACAATGTTACCCAATTCGGTAAGACTTTATATTAAGGTGGGACTATAATGCGTTATAACCACATTTATGTGCTGTTCCACTCAGCTTGTAATGCATTATGACCAGCACTTATAATATATTATAAATGTTTTTATAAGTGGTCATTGTCATACATATGTATAAACATTTATAATGAGTGTTATAATGCACTATAAGCACATTATAATGCATTATACTGTACATGTGATTATAATCATTATAGACCCTACCTTTAAGTAAAGTGTACCGAAAATGGTAATTCATACAATGTACCGGTAATACATTTTCTTCATCTCACATATCTTTAGTGAAATGAAAAGTAGTTTCTTCTAACAAAATCAGAAAACAGTCTTATCTTTATGTATATTTCTGCAATCCTTTAAGTAAAATCCCAAATGCTTCGACACAGTGCTTCTGGGGTGCTTTTGTGTTGAGATTATTATCAGCAGCAGTATGGCTTAGCTCATTAGTTTCCCCAATTTTGACATTAGCAGTGTCAACGAATTCCGGAACATTCAGGATGCTGAGGCAGACAAAGTCAGAGGCGTTAGAAGTTTATTGCAGGATATCACGGGAGTAGTACATCAGACACACAGAGCAGTGATCATGTAGTTCTCTCCCAAAGAGAGAGAAGGCAGGCCCAATAAGTATATTATGATTAAGTATGGTGTTCCATCTGTTCTGTGTCAAAGGATAAAAAGACAAGACCTTAATGTGAACTATTATCGTTTTGTCTACTCTAAACGGTTGTTGCCAACATTGTTAGATTTCCCGCTACACCAGCTAAGAAAGGTAGAGATTACCATGTGTGGAAGATTTACAAGGTTAGGAGAGCAGAGCATATACTGTATAGAGTGTGACTTCACTCAAGCCACATCCAAGCTGTCGAGGAATTCAGTCGCAAGTCAATAACCTTCTGGTCACAAGGCCACTTTTCTAAACCTCGGCCTGTCACATGGCTAAAACGGCTCAAAGAGATTGAATGGCCCAGGAGCAGGTATGGTTTATGCGTTGCCCTTCAGTGTTAGTACGATGACAAAGCGTCCATTCGGCATGGCAATGATGAGCAGTGAAGCGATGGCATAGACAGCTTGTTACACTGATGGCTGCCTATGCATGCAGCGAACCCATTTTTCTAACATGTTACACCATAGTGGACAACTTATTCAATCCCATAGTGTTGTACCCTAATGGCCAAAACCAATACAATCAGGGACAACAAAAGGCATAGGTCTGCACATTTACACATGCATTACATGCACGTGCATGTGCGCACAAACATGCAGTCATACAGTAGTAATGAGGACTGAACTGGTGGGCCTTTCATGTCTGGCAATAGCGTAGTTCACTTTTAGCAACAGTAACATGATACGCAGATCACGCACATGGCAACCCTATGCAATATTGATGCGGGTGAGGAGAGATAGGGCGGTACACAGTCAAATCCTTGGTGTTAATTTATCCATTTGTAACCAAGACACCCTAAACATCTTCCTAACCCAGTGGTAGAAAAAGTACTACATTTTTTTTTTTAAATCAAAAGTAAAAGTATCAATACTGCAATATAGAAATACTCTGCTACAAGTTAAAGTCCCGTAATCAAAATGTACTTGAGTAAAAATGTATAAACACCTTTTGAAAATAGCAGATCTACAAGCTCACAATGCGTCGCATCGCGACGCATTGTGAGCTTGTAGATCTGCTATTTTCAAATGGCCAAAATGTATATAGGGCAGAAGTGGTTATGTATGTTTTGCAATAATAATCCAAATCTACAAAGTAACTACAGTAGTAACTAAAGTTTTCAAATTATTGTAGTGGAGTGAAAGTACAATATTTGCCTCTGAGATGTAGTGGAGTAGAAGTAAAAGTACAGAAATTTGGAAATACTCCAGCAAAGTAAAAAATACCTCAAAATTGTACTTAAGTACAGTACTTGAGTAAATGTACTCCGTTACTTTACACCACTGCCCTAACCTCAACCCCTTATCCATTTGTAACTCTGAGAGTGTACATATGTAACCAAATGGGTCCATTTGTTTACATTATGCACATTCATTTCACAGTTAGATTAAGACCCAAGATTTTGCAGTGTACAGAGAGCAATGGACAAAGAGGAGGAAGAGAAAAAGAAACAAGCTATGACAGGAATAATACCAGCAAATGGAGCCTGTTCCCACTGACAGGCAAGGGCACGGCGATGACAAAGCGGTCTCGCCGTGCACCACTTTCTCTCCGCGTAATGAAACCGTCGCGTAGCCATGTTCACCGTTGTTCCCCTTTCACCACGCGGCGCTCCGCCTCATTACTCAACCGGTTCATTAAGAACTATTTAACCACATGAGGAAAAATGATGCCTTTTTGGCAATCTGCGTTTTTTAATAAACGACCCCTAATCGGCTAGCCGATCCACTCGGACCGAAACCACAGGGGGAGATCGTAATGGGAGGCCAGGGTGTGACTGTGCATGGTAATAGCTGTTTATAGCTGCTCGCTTCACTCCCGGTTGATTGTGTGAGGCCTCGTCTCTTCCAGAAGAACATTGGACACAAAACCATACGTAATGAGCGCACACACACATAGGCGCACGCACGCACACACAAACACGCACGCGCGCGTACACACACACACACACACACACACACATACACACACACACACACACACACACACACACCCCTGTGAGGTATAACAAACACCAAAATTGGGGCGGTCCACAAAATGCAAGACTTTAGCTCAGATGCACCTGTGACAACTTCAAGAAACACGTGCACACACTAAATCACAGAGAGGGATTCATACTGTACATCCGACTACAATATATTATGTATATCATAATGTATACCCTGGTATACAGTATGTAATACATACAGTACACACACACACACACACACACACACACACACACACACACACACACACACACACACACACACACACACACACACACACACACACACACACACACACACACACACACACACACACACGCCAGTGGCACAGACACATGCAGCAGCAGGCCCTGCTCCCAGTCTCCAGTCAGTTGAACATAATCTGAGGGAGTGGGGGTCAGGCACGGCAGCTTTAAGTGGAGGAGTTTTATTCCAACACATGTACTGAAACTCTGCTCTCCCAAACCGAAACTGGGCTTTGAACCAGAAAATGATGCCGGCTTAATTTCGTTTCATGGGAGGGGGAAAAAAATACACTGTGAGAGAAAAAAAAGGCTCTTCTCTGCCACTTTCTATGAGCCTCAGGCAGCCACATCTCAGTCTGTTGGACAAAGTATTCAACAATGCTTCCAGCTTTGACAGCTTTCAGGGCCCTAACCCAAAACAAATGTTTTTTGTTCATGAAAATATATTGGACTCAAGCCTGACTATCATTGCATTATGCTGATTTGTTTGTTGTTGTTGGGGGGAGGGTGGGGGTGGTGTATGGTGACTATGGTGACTATGTTTGGATAATCGTTCTATTTTAATAGACACCATGTTCTAATTAAATTAATTATGGCTGTAGTAGTTTTCCTCTTGTCGCTGTCCGGGACAGATGGTAAAGACGAAACCACTGCAAGATATTTCGAGTCCTAACCATCATCTGAACAGACATCAGGCCCTACACAATTATGTTTTTCATTTGTGCTTTCAGATTGTGGCCACCATTCGGCTCTATTATATCCATTACAGCCAGTCAATTATTTAGACTGACTGACAAAAACATAACATTTTATTGCCATTATTAATGTTTTCCACAACTTTGCTATATGAACAACATCGATTTCTCAGTTGTTCATTTCAGTGAAATTCAATTTGGAAAATGATTTAAATGTGCATCCCTAGTCACATCTCAAAGAGCCCGATTAGCGCCTGAAACTGTACTACAGTAAGTCAAAGAATGTAATCACCACCACGGTCTCACTGACGTTGTTACAATCAAAAGTGTCTTGAAAAGCTATGATTGCGCTTTAAGAGTGAATCACACACCAATCAAACAGATTTTTAATGCTTGAGATTAACGCAACAATAAACTGAAGATACAATTTAATGCCATTCAAATAACCAAAAACATTGCAGCAGTTCTGCGAAAGATATTTACGTTTATATCCACAATCCTTAATCCTTCCCGTTGTACGAATGAACTCTCCCGACAGAAAGAGGTAATTGCAACTGTAACACCTGGGGTTTCGAACCCGGGGCTAAATCAAAAGGAATCCGCTCTTGGACCCTGTATTAACTTCAGGCAGGGCTACTTGTCAACCAGTAGGTGTCCTACCGACACCAGGGTCTAAATTTCTCAATGGAAGAGTAACGAGACCACCTGACCCCACTGCAGATGTTCTAGTATTAACATACACAACAGATTGCATAAAATACGTTTTTTTTATTCATTAAAATTGGATTGCAGCCTAAAATATAATTTGAACAATTTCTTGTCAAATAAATGTATGTAATGTAGATCTATAAAAGTAAATTCATTGCATTGACAACTGTAACTTCACTGATTCCCAGCTCTGTCTCCTCTTCTAAATATAAAAGCAAAATACCATGAATAGTATTCTTAATCAAAATAAAATAAAAGAACAGTACAAGAAAGGCTAATCAGTTATAGTCACTGCTCTCTCTTGTCTGGTACAAATGCATTTTGTCAACTGATGGCTAGAATATCAATAGCTATAATATAGCTGCAAGCAGCAATGAGCGGTTTCGAGAATAATGGCAGACTGGCAGACTGTGACAGAGTGGCAGACTGGCAGACTGGCAGACTTTGACAGAGTGGCAGACTGGCAGACTGTGACAGAGTGGCAGACTGGCAGACTGGCAGACTGTGACAGACTGTGGCAGACTGGCAGACTGGCAGACAGACAGACTGTGGCAGACTGGCAGACTGGCAGACAGACAGACAGTGACAGAGTGGCAGACTGGCAGACTGTGACAGACTGGCAGACTGGCAGACTGTGACAGAGTGGCAGACAGACAAACAGACAGACTGTGACAGAGTGGCAGAGTGGCAGACTGGCAGACAGACAGACAGTGACAGAGTGGCAGACTGGCAGACAGACAGACTGTGGCAGACTGGCAGACTGGCAGACAGACAGACAGTGACAGAGTGGCAGACTGGCAGACAGACAGACAGTGACAGAGTGGCAGACTGGCAAACAGACAGACAGTGACAGAGTGGCAGACTGGCAGACAGACAGACTGTGACAGAGTGACAGAGTGGCAGACTGGCAGACAGACAGACAGACAGTGACAGAGTGGCAGACTGGCAGACAGACAGACTGTGACAGAGTGGCAGACTGGCAGACAGACAGACAGTGACAGAGAGAGAGAGAGAGAGAGAGAGAGAGAGAGGGAGAGGGAGAGGGAGAGAGAGAGAGAAGGGGAGAGAGAGAGAGAGAGAGAGAGAGAGAGAGAGAGAGAGAGAGAGAGAGAAAAGAAAGAGAGAGAGAGAGAGAGAGAGAGAGAGGGAGAGAGAGAGAGAGAGGCAGTGAGAAAGAGAGGCAGTAAGAGAGAGAGCGAGAGAGAAGAAGTGAACATGCATTAATTAACAAAGTCATGATTTTTGTTCAGTAAATTATATTTGGACCGGTTAAATTGAGGTTTGAACCAGGGACCTATAGACTTGTGGGTAGACAGTGTAAAGGATAAGGATAATTCCAGGTCCGTTCATGAAAGTCCTTGCGGTCTTGTTTCCAATGAGGGCCTGTGAGCAATTAGGGATTAAGAGTCTTGCTCAGGGACAAATTTCATTTCATCGACACATTTGCTGGCCTGGCCTGGAATCGTACCTGGGGCAACCAGGGCCTCTGGCTCCCTAGGTGGGCTCACTAACCACTCAGCTATGGCCACAGTACAGACTGAGCCATTGGATAGACAGAATTGGATTTCATATGTGGTAAGTTATCATACAGCATGGGTTGCTTATTATATACATACAAGCTCATAACGCGTCACATTGTAGATCGGCTGTATGTGGTTACTGTAGGTGTTGTATTAATAATTACATCTGCAAAGTAACAAGTAACTAAAGCTGTCATCTGCTGTAATTGTAGTAGAGTAGAGTAGTAAAGTAAAAGTACCTAAAAATTGTACTGTGCATGTGGCAGGTGTGATTGGTGATGAGTGAGAGGGGTGGATCCAATCCATGGGAATAGGGGGAATTCCAAATGATGATCACCTCAACGCATTGTTGGGGACAGGGATCGAACCAGCGACCTATGGATTCACAGGCTGCCTCTCTTCTCATTGAGCTAGAGATATGGCCTCCCTGATGGTGTCTGTTGATATCTATAGGTTTTTCCGTCCATTATGAACCAAGCCTCTATTTCGCTAACTACTGTAGATCACTGGTTCACAAAACATTTACCAATAAAGTTTTTTTTTTTGTCTCCTCGGACTGGAAACTAGTGAAAATAGTCGACCTACAAGCTCACAACGCGTTGCTATCTGAAAAGTTGTGAGATTGTAGATCGGCTATTTTCACAAGAAAGTATGTCATACATAAAAAACAACTACTCTCAAAAAAGCATTTCATGTTATTGTTTAAAAATTGCACATGTCTGAATTAACAGGGTCATGTTTTGTATAATGCAATATAAATGTAAACTGTAATCAGTGGGATTTGAACCAGGGACCTTCGGCACATGAGGCTCACACTCTACTGGTGGAGCTATTGAATCGACAGCATCAGATAGTGAGAAAGGAGAATCCAACAACACAAAACAAAAGGGCAAATGAATTACGTCATACATTGAAAATAACTACTTTCAAGTATGCATTTCTCGTTATCTTTAACAATTGCACATGCATTGATACAGTCATGTTGTGTGCAATGCAATTGAGTTGAGGTCTGCATGAGGTGAGATTTGAACCAGCGACCCTGTGGTATCAAGGCAGATGATTAAGCCATTGGGCCAACAGACCCGAACTGATGAAAAAGGAGTTCACACACATGACACACTTTCACGCAAATTGCTCAGAAATGCTGGATTTAAATGTTTTTCAAACTGCTCAAAATTGCAGACAATCTAAGGGCGGAGCTTACTGGTCAAAGTGATAGATATGTTCCTCATTGATACAGTCATGTTGTGTGCAATGCAATTATAATGAAGTCTACCTGAGGTGGGATTCGAACCAGCAACCCTGTGGTGTCAAGGCAGATGATTAAGCTATCAAGCTATTGAACCTACACACCTGAACTAGTGAAAAGGGAGTTCAAACACATGACACACTTTCACGCAAATTGCTCAGAAATCCTGGATTTAAATGTTTTTCAAACTGCTCAAAATTGCAGACAATCTAAGGGCAGAGCTTACTGGTCAAAGTGATACATGTGTTCCTCATGAGTCAAGGCACATGTGTAAGCAGGTTTAACGGCTGTCGGCCAAACGAGGCATGACTTTTGCCTGTTTAAAGTTTGCATTTTCAAAAAATTGCTATAGCGCCCCCCTTTGACCAATTGGAGTAAGATTGGTTTCAGTGATACTTGGAATGACCTTCTACAATATTGCAAAGTGTCAAACAAATGCGAGTCTGCATGTATGTTTTAGGGGCAGATGAATAATTGTCATAAAACTGCAATTTTCATTGGCTTATAAAAGCTTAACGTTTTCACTTATGGAAAATCTGCTTGCTCACGTCTGTCGGCATTGGTCCAAAGTTCATGTGTATACAGTTTCGTACAGATTGCTCAATCTGTACGAAGGAAGAGTCTTTTTTACTGCTTTTCATAGAATTCGAAATGGTGGGAGATCTAAAGGTCAGAGGTCAAAAGTCAAACAGCGAAAGTTGTTAGGCATGAGGAGACGCATGTGTGTATCGAAGTTTCATGGCTGTAGGTCGAACAGGGCATGAGCTGTACCTGTTCAAAGTTGGCATGTTCAATTGAGTGCTACAGCGCCACCCTTTGGCCAATGGTTGTGAGTTTCGGGTTTTCGCCGTTTGGCATAGCCCTCTACCATATTGCCGAATTTCATAAGAAGTGACCAGGCGGTTAGGCCAGAACTGGCAAAAACGGCGGAAGAATAATAATAATAATAATGAAAGTGTAGAGATGTAATAGGGTTCGAAGCCTTACAGGCTCTCGAAACCTAATTACATCGATATTGTGACATGACACACACACACACACACACACACACACACACACACACACACACACACACACACACACACACACACACACACACACACACACACACACACACAACACACACACACACACACACACACACACACACACACACACACACACACACACACACACACACACACACACACACACACACACACGATTGTACTAAAATTATGCATTGGTAATGCCCCACCAAAAAGAGAGTGATCTGCTATATATGAGAGGAGTATTTCAATCTGTGTTTTAAGATTCTTCATTGACGATGATAGTCACCCATTGTCGAAACATTAGTTTATTCTCTCTGCACGATAACACACTTGCCAAATTGACTGCGTGCTCAAGAACACATTTCTTTGTTCAGGTATAAGTATCTAATCAAAATGTAAAACAGATCATGGGCTTCTCATTAACAAAATGATTAATATTTTGGAAGCATTTTTAAGAGGTACTCAAACACAGAGAGGTCCACTCTATCTGCCCACGCAGAATACAAATCTGACCCATAGGTGCGATATGTGTGCTCCATTGGAACTAGAATGTTTTGATGTCTAACCATTTGTGTATTTTACGTGAATTTGCCGCTTTAGACTCTTGTTACATAAAATGTTATATATTCTGTACGCGCATACTAACTCACACACGCAACCTCTAGGTAAACATAGAGCTGGTTGCAGATCATTTTAGATTACTATCCAGACTGATGGAGATACCATAGGAACGCTGTCAGCAAAAGGGACATTAAACTACCTGCGAACTTACTACATTGGTTGACCTATCCCTTAAACCTGACATTCTCAATCCACACTCAACAATGCTTTTTTATTCAGCTCAATAGTGCATGAATGAGTCATTTCCTGCTATCCTGGCCCGTTATGAAGAATAGAAATGCGATGTTCCTCTCCCGGGAAGACGCTGAATAGCAAGGGGAATAGAATAGTGAGTTGCCGGGAACAAAGTGACAGAGAAAGAGAGTTCTGGGCCCTTGCAACTCAAACAAAGAGCCATGTCAGTAGAACAGGCGGGTGGGGGGATACTGGCATCAGAAAATGAGGCCATTAATAAAATGAACTATTGAAGTGGCTACATTATTTGGCTTAAATAGGGCCAGAAAAGCTGGCAGCAGCCACCATCCATGACTAAGCTCTGAGAAGCACAAAGGAAAAGGACCCCGAAGATGTGTGCGTACACGATCACAAGGAGAGAGCCAAACCGAGGGACATTCTTTCTCTGCCTGTCTCTGCTCATCATAACCTCATCACGGCATTCTTTCCCCTTTAACGGCATGAAACCTGTACTATCCCTGTTCTGGGGTGAACATTTGTCAGCTACAATAGATCTACAAGCTCACAACGCGTCGCAGTATCGGTGTAAAGTGGGGAAAGGGAGGGGGCCAAGTACAGACCCCTGAGGGGCCCCAAGTCTACAAAGTATGTAGGGTTTAAGCGGTTAATAAACTCAGATTCATGTACTGTACTTGTCAGCGTAGCAGTTTGTTCATCGGTGAAGCGGAAGCATAAACTCAGTGATGGAATTAACCCATTCAATCCGGTGGACGCATCTGTGTCATTTTAAAATTCTTTGAGCTATTCAAAAATAGCAGAGCTACAAGCTCGTAGCGCGGCACCGAGTGCCACGCTACGAGCTTGTAGATCTGCTATTTTAGAAAAATCTTGAAAATGTTGGCCAACATTTCAATACATTTTTTTTTCAAAACTTTTTTTTTACTCAAATCTTTGCTTCTGGGGGGTCCCTGGAACAACATATTTTGAGATGGGGGTCCGCGGCCAAATACATATCATTTTGTGGTGCTTGGCATGAAAACCACTGATATCATAGCAACAACAAGTTTTTTCTTAGGATTTTTGTTTAGAAATGTTCTGCGCTATGAGCTTGTATATCTGCTATTTTTGAATAGCCAAAGAAATCTAAAATGACAGAGAAGCGTTCCCGGATTGAATGGGTTAATGGTGCAGTGGTTGTATTTCAGTCAGGTCCAGTCCACCGCCATCCTCTCTACTGATTTGTAACCAAGGCCCAACACATCCATTGTAGCTGTCAGCCCAACTTTTTCCCACAGAATTACTTTCCCATATTAAAACTGCAGTACTGTAGCTACAGCTGCAACGTTAAATAAATGTCTGGCTGCTGTCCATGCAGCAGAATGTACACTCAGAAACATTGCATGTATGTAGGGTAATGAATGTACAGACACATGCATCAAACACACAAACCCAGATGTACTGCACATGTACAGTATGTACAGACGGCCTACATACAGTATATCAGACTCTCTCTCGCACATACACACACACACACACACACACACACACACACACACACACACACAAAACACGTTATAACAGCATGGGGGGCGGACCTGTCCCAGTTAGTAAATCCCTAGAAGAGTCTGTCAGAAACAAACTTAATTTATTTATTTAATACAGTAAGTCCACAACCTACAGAGATGGAGGGGAAAACAGCCACTTGGCTTTTCGAGGGTTTACGCAACGCAAGCGGTCAGGTCAGCATATTAATACATACACGCTGCCAGAAGCTGCTGCTTCTGAGAATTTAATTTGGCACTCTCCCCGAGCGTACCTCGTTACCACAATGCATTACACACGTAAACACACATTCACACATCCAGACATACACATGCATACTGCAAGACTTTGCACAAGCTAATAAACGCATGCCAGTGTGCCCACAAGCACATTTTGCATGCACAAGTACTCACACACAGAAACGCACGCACGCGCACACGCGCACACACACACTCACACTCACACACACACACACACACACACACACACACACACACACACACACACACACACACACACACACACACACACACACACACACACACACACACACACACACACACACACACAGAGCTGGGCTTGTGTGAACTGTACACTCAGCAGTCTTATCTGTAAGTGATTTCTGATGCTTTTAAATTTACACACCAGCCCCCAACTCTGGCGAATAATCTGTCAAAGGGGAAGTGGAGAGGAAAGCACGCGGAAGGGGAAGGAACTTGACATGAAAAGATTAGTAACATCCTCTTTATTGGAGAGAGATGACAAAAACTAGAACCCTTTGACCTCAGCCAGGATAGCAGCAAACTATATCCATCCAGGTGACACAGGGGTGAAGTAGCAGCCCACCACCATGGAGACTGCTGGGATTTGATTCCTCCGGCTTGGCCAAGTGCTCCAATGAACACAACTGTCCGTGTTTGTGCGTGGGAAGCCTGCAGGGAGCAACTCCTACAGGTTGGACAGGCCTGTTCAGCAGGGAATGGAACTGGGAGGGTTAGCATGGTCCTTCCTACGCATTACACCATCCAGGTGAAACTCCTTACTGGCAGGTGAAAAGAAGCAGATGGCAACTATGTGTATCTGAGGAAACACGTTGGCGTCTACAGTACATTCTCCCCAGTAGAGGTCAGTGACAGAGACTATACACACATACATTGGGGGTAATTGGCAATGACTAAATTGGGGAGAAAAGGGTAAAATAAATAGCAAAAATAGGAAGCAGCACTGTGGTTTCAAAGGTTATGATTTATTGATCTATTTCTTTTCATAAATAGCATAAATTTGCTGCTCCCTTAATCCCCCTCCATGAGATGAAATCCAGAATAACGGAGAGAAGATTAAATCCTACTATAAATGCAGGAAATGAGTCACCTGCATATCTCTAGAACAGCCCGACCAATCAACTTCAACCCGAACAATCAAATTTGGTGTGTGTCGCTGAGGAATCAAGGGAGTGAGGTGCCGAGTGGGAAGGCGGTCGCATCAGTGGATCTAAAAGAAAATGTCACATTTGTGCATGCCTGAGTCTGACACAGAACTCCCTATATTATGAGCATGACAACGGGTACAATGGGTATTCCATAACCGGGTCGGTTATTCCCCACGGGCACCGGTTATGGCCAAAAGAAAAAGCCACTTTTTCTTTGGCCAACTATTTTTTTTGAAATGTTTTACATTTTTCACAGGCAGGTTGAAAGTGGTTAACACAATTGTTCAAACACAGCAAGACGGGGACCAGTAATCAGTACAAAGATGCTTTGTTCTGCACCCACCCACCCCTTTAATTGTAGACGGCTTAAGGTAGAAATGATCTACTATTCCACACAATCTGTCCAGAAGCAATTGCTTTTATCCCATCAAAACAGACCTTTCAAAACCTCAAGAATCTCCTCCACCATTCAAAACCACAGGAGGCAATTAAAAATGTCTTCCAATTTGTTGGCTGTGAAAGGGCAGAGGATAGTTCAGTGATGCCACTTCAACTTCATCTATCTATCTCTGTTATTGTATTCTAAGGGAGTATCTCTGTCTGACTTAGTCCCAGGGTTGTGCCGATTGGTGATGGCATCAACGATTGCACAGATAAACGACACCGTTTTATTCCCCAGCCAATACTATCGCCCCACCCCCGCCCAGGTTTACATGTACAATGGAGTTGTGCATCGAAAATAGCAGATCAACTAGTTCACAATAATGTGACATGTTGCGAGCTTGTAGATCTGCTATTTTTGCTATGCCACTCCACTAGAAACACCTGAAATTAGCATTTATTCACTGACAAATAATCTCTGCTGCGTTCACAACTTTCCTGCTAAAGTCAAAATTGTACTCCGTAGTAAACTAGGGTTGAATGTATCTGCAAGCTAAAGATACACGGCATGCGCACCCCCGACTACCTCCCTCCCCCTGATAGGGCAGTCTACAGTATGTTTAACATGGCTTAACACTAATTCACAAGCCTTCCTCCAGGAATTTACATATTCAGCCTCCATGGCAACCCATGCAGGTACTATGGCAACCATGGCTGACTTTGATTACAGTATTAAAGGAATGTAAAAAGAATGAGAGAAACCTGAGCTGACAGATTGAGACGTTGAAAATCTCAAAAGCGTTTGCGGTTCAGCCATCTGACCACTTAAGTGGCAGTTAAGTGGTAAGATGGCTGGGCTACGTGCATATTCAGAGCATGTTTATTTTAATGATCAATCAATCAACTGTGTTCCATCTACTTTCCGAGCCCTGGCCGACCCATATCAAACATCTGGGGCAACACTATTGACAATAGGTTAAGGACTGCCCTCTTAGACAAAGAAATGTATGACAGATACAGTATGAAATGATTAACTACAGACTTCCATTACAGTCCAGCC
The DNA here is from genome assembly GCF_963454915.1 of Gymnoscopelus microlampas. Lineage (NCBI taxonomy): Eukaryota > Metazoa > Chordata > Actinopteri > Myctophiformes > Myctophidae > Gymnoscopelus > Gymnoscopelus microlampas. The sequence continues at coordinate 26,274,906 of NC_139944.1, read as the reverse complement.
AATAGCGGACAAAACCTGGATATGCTGACTTGTGATTTGATGATGTAAGATGATCCGTCTGACCACGTGAGACGTCAGATACAACATACTGGAGTAGTCACTGGGTTCCATGTCAGTGACACAGAAAATAAAGATAAAGGGTGTTGGTGATGGCAAGTTAAAAGGTATGGAGTTCGTATATGATTGCACATTAAATGTCTGTACTTACATGTGCTAAGAGAACTTGCCACGTTATGGCTCATGTTTTTCACATCTGAAACAAAGAACTCACCTGCAACCATCTGTAGTTAACTCCAGCTTACATTAAATCTTACCCAGATAAAAGAAACCTTAAAATAAATGTTGAGAATATTTGTTTTATGGTTATTAGATGTACTCAGAAGAGAGGGAAAATGACAGATCGGATAAGATGAAATGCTGACAGCCTCCCGCAGAGACCCTGCGATTTGATGTCCCAGCCGCATATTTGGCGTTTCATCTAACCCTTGAGAAATGGAGTGCAAAAAGACACACCCACACCATGTCTAGGATAAAGAAGAAAAAACATCTTTGTTTGACTTATCTGTCACTCACCTAGGTAAATGTCAGCTTTCATAATAACAGAGGAGTGGCAATGTGGGTCAGGAAACAAATCGACAAATAAAAGGGCTTGATATGCTTCGTTGCACGCAGTGTCACGCACCAAATATAGCAGATCTGCAAGCTCACAACACATAACAGTGCAACACATTGTGAGTGTGTAGATCAGCTATTTTCATTGCATGACACCGGCGCGCAACCAAGTATACATTTGGCTTAACAGAATCCAGTAGAGTAGTGGATACAACAGTACACCAGCAAACACAGTCACACAATCACAACAATATGCTTTCATTCTCAAGGAAAATTAATTGTTGTTAACAGTCCTTTATTTTTCATTAATTAAAAAGTGATAATCTAATACAGGGGAAGAATGTCAGCACCACAGGCAAATTAAAGGAGAATTTTGGACTAAGGTTTTCTTACCTTTTCTATGATGTTATGATATCTTAGGATGAATGGTACAGTAGAAAATTTTCATAACTCCATCCCGCGTCCGCCACAGCTTAAAACGTGCGCGGATAGGCCTTGCGTTAGATCACATATTTTAATAGCTTTTTTTTTTGCTTTTTTTGTGAGATCTGACGTTCATAGTGACAGAACACGACATTGAAATCTCGATATTTCAATCTCGTCTAGCGAGACTTAGTTTTTTTTTTTTTTGGTTGCACAGTGTGATCTAACGCAAGGCCTATCCGTGCACGTTTTAAGCTGTGGCGGACCCGGGATGGAGTTATGAAAATGTTCTACTGTACCATTCATCCTAAGATATCATAACATCATAGAAAAGGTAAGAAACCCTTAGTCCAACATTCTCCTTTAAGTGTGTTGTTTATTATATATATTTTTCCAATAACGGCTAAATTACAAAGACATACACAAACATAGACTGCCCTTTCAGGGGGAGGGAGGTAGTGAGGGGTGCGCATGGCGTGTATCTTTAGCTTGTAGATACATTCGACACTGGTTTATACTAAGGATATATTATTTATTACTAAGGAGTACTTTAGCAGGAAGGTTGTGAACGCGGCAGAGAGAGGAAGAAGCGGAGAAGAGAGGAGAGGAGTTGAAGCGAACACCACTCCGCTCATATAGCTGTAGATGACAATTAGTCATCTAATGTGGTGACGTGCCAACTGCTAGCATCGTGTGGATTAAGGCTGAAAGGCCACATAGAGATGCTAAACCATGCATCGTAGAAGCTAAGCACGGTACGCCCCCTCCCCGTCCATGTTATCAATCCATTTACTTGTTTTCATTTCAAGTTGTTTTTACAGTATACCCTCATTTTTTATGTAGTGTCTGAGTACTGTCAAAGTTATTGTAATAATAATAGTAATTATTATTATTAAAATCGGCACTATGTTAAATCGGCACTATGTTAAATCGGCACTATGTAACTTTCTTTCAATGAATAAAATGTAATTTTGTCGAATCTGTATGGAAGAGTATGTTAATACAATATAACTCATACAATTGGGGTGGTTGTATTTTGTCTCCCTGCTCTTCTATTGAGACATTTAGATCGTGTCAAAGGTCATGTCTCTCTCTATCTATCTATCTATATCCTTCCTCACCTCTTTACCCTCCTTTCCTCTCCCCAACTGGCAACTGGGCACCACTAACCCACAGCCTATCAGCGAATGTGAACCCACCCTTGGCACACACAGCAACCCTTCTCTCTCTCTCTCTCTCTCTCTCTCTCTCTCTCTCTCTCTCTCTCTCTCTCTCTCTCTCTCTCTCTCTCTCTCTCTCTCTCTCTCTCTCTCTCTCTCTCTCTCTCTCTCTCTCTCTCTCTCTCTCTCTCTCTCTCTCTCTCTCTCTCTCTCTCTCTCTCTCTCTCTCTCTCTCTCTCTCTCTCTCTCTCTCTCTCTCTCTCTCTCTCTCTCTCTCTCTCTGATCTCAGCCAAAGCGTTTATAATTGATTCTTTGAGGGATAAGTTCTCTCCCACTCTCTCATCGCATATCCCCGCCACCCAATTCGTTATTAAAAATCATATTTCTAAGGGCAGGCGCAGCGACAGGCCAGGGTCACACCATTAAATGGATTCCTCAGATCTCTCCTCGCTACAAGTTTGCATCCCTCCATCCTCACCCTCATTCCCTTTGGCCCCCCCTTCTCAGCCTTTGCCATCAGCCCCAACCCCCTTCCGCTTACTACTTCCAAGGCGTGTAACTTATCTCGCCAATACCATTTATTCTGCACTGTAATTAAAAAGTGCCAGGGAAGCTGTGATCACATCACATGTTGTTGAAAATGGGGGGAGGGGTGTCACTGTACTTGTGTGAGCATACATACGTGTGTGTGTGTGTGTGTGTGTGTGTGTGTGTGTGTGTGTGTGTGTGTGTGTGTGTGTGTGTGTGTGTGTGTGTGTGTGTGTGTGTAGTGTAATCTAGCCCTTGGAGCTCTCGCTCACTCCCTCCCTCTTTGTGAGAGAAGCCAGTGTGTGAGAAATTAGCTACAGCTTCATCCTACTATAATTCTAGTAACCTCTGTATGTCTGTCTGTCTGTAGTGGTGAGTGTAGTGGTGTCACTACCCGGTTCTCCTCAGTGGCTGGAGCAATTGCTCTGATTTTGCACACAGCTATTGACCATTACCATCTGAACTTAACTGTGAAGCCCGTTTTTGAATTTCATCTTATTAGCGTTTATGTGTGAAAGAATGTCGCCTCCCGGGTTGCCAGATCATGTGCGCATATCCCCCCACGGATGCGTCGACCGGGTATGGTCTAGTAGTGTTAATGTAGGTAAACTAGGCTATAAGAAGCAGAAGGTGGTCCCTCTGTTGAGCAGCACTGTGTGATGTTTACTCTCTTTTCAGGCCGCTGGAGTAGAGGTGGGGATTTGCTATGTGCATCTTGGCTTCTATTCACTTTATTCCCAGAGGAAAATATGTGATAAATAGTGTTCTATGCACTTTCTTTCCAGGGATAATATGTGATAAATAGTGTTCTATTCACTTTCTTTCCAGGGAAAATATGTGATAATTAGTGTTCTATTCACTTTCTTTCCAGGGACAATATGTGATAAATAGTGTTCTATTCACTTTCTTTCCAGGGAAAATGTGATAAATAGTGTTCTATTCACTTTCTTTACAGGGATAGTTGGTGAAAGTGAGTTCAAATAAAAATACCCAGAGATTGATAATGCCTGGGTTTGCTGCACAATGGTTTTGAATTGTCTCCTGATCAGAATTTTGGTCATTTGAGAAAAAGAGAAAAGACAATGACAATGCAAGTCACTGGCCTCCTTATTATGACCAAGGAGAAGGCTGTGTTTTTTTCCATTAGGGATGCATTCATTACTCAGCAACAACCTAATTGATCCCTGTCTTTGAACACTAGCTCAAATAATAGCAAATTGATTGATCTACCCTCATGGGGAGGAGTGGTGGGAATTGTCCAGCCAACAGGAACAGCACAATCATCGTCTTCACTACAGCGGTGGTTCTCAAACTTTTTCATGTCAAGGACCCCCAAATTCATATGTATTTGGTTGCGGAACCCCATCTGAAAATATTTGTGCCAGGGACCCCCATGAAGAGAAGATTTGTGTTAAAAAAAATCTAAATTATTCAACATTTTCCAATAATTTTTAAATTTAAAATAAAATGTTCAAATAGCAGAAAAAAAAGCAGACACACAGTGAGCTTGTAAAATTTTCTATTTTCGAATTGCCTGCGTATAAAATATGGATGAGATGGTTAAAATGTGTAAAGAAATGAGCTGGGGACCCCTTGGAACCCCCCTCCCCCCAAGGACCCCTGGGGGTCCCCAGACCCCACTTTGAGAACCACTGCACTACAGTATGAGCATCAGGATGAGAGCGGAATAGCAATTACTGAAAAAGAAGACAATGCCGACTGATGTCAAAAGCTATTGATGAGTTAACCCATTCAATCCGGGAATGCATCTGTGTCATTTTAGATTTCTTTGGCTATGCAGAAATAGCAGATCTACAAGCTCATAGCGCCGCACAGAGTGCTCGAAAATGTGTGCAAATCTTTGAATATATATATATTTTTAAGCGAACATTTTTAACTCAAATCGTTGCTTCGGGGGGGCCATGGACCCCCATTTAGAGATGGGGTCCACGGCCAAATACATATCTAAAAATGTTTTCTAAATCTTAACAGTATGTTGCTATATTTGTGGTGCTTCCATGTCAAGGACCCCCCAAAATATGTATATAAATATGTATCTGCCCGCAGACCCCAATCCCAAAATAATTTGTTCCAGGGACCCACAGAAGCACAGATCGGAGTAAAAAAATGTTCGCTTTAAAACATATATATTTTCAAAGCACATTTGCACACATTTTCCACAATTTTTCAAGGAATAGCAGATCTACAAGCTCAATAGCAGATATACAAGCTCATAGCAGATATACAAGCTCATAGCGCGGCACTCGGTGCCGCGCTATGAGCTTGTATATCTGCTATTTTTTGAATAGCCAAAGGAATCTTAAAATGACACAGATGCGTTCCCGGTCTTAATGGATTAAGTGAGATAAAAGCATGTTTGACTATCTCGACTATCACAACTGGCAGGGAACATGAACCGACTTTCAGCCCTGAGCCTTAATCAAAGGTTCATTTAGCATACCATTTTATATTTGTCACGGCAAAGGAGGAGGAAAAAAAAGCATTTACACTTTTAAAAAGCAAGTTGCGTACCTTAAACGACATGGTTAGACAAAGCATTTATGGTTTAAAAAAAAAAATCAATCCCCCTGAGGATATGAAGCCAGTGTCGTGTGGTGTTTATGAAACGTGATCTACAAGCAGGTGTTTCTGACAGGCTTTCTCCTATTGATCACATCTCATTAGCAGTGCCTCGCTCTCTGCACCTCTAGGGGCCCTGCTGAAATGGAGCCGATGGTTCAATACTAGTGATCATGGCAATTATGTAAGAGTCTGGGTCAGGAGGGTAGGAGGAGGAAAACAGCACTATAAGGGTGAGAGGAGGGAGCATTAGAGCTCACAGGCTGGACAGGGAGACAGGAGGGACCATAATGGGAACTGTGGATGAGCTGTGCTTGTTGTCAGTGTTTTTCTGTGCGTTTTCGGCTTTAACAACAATTTCCACCACAGGGATAATCAAAGTAGAATCTGTAACCATGAACTGTCAAGCATGTCAGCTTATCTCGATAGGTATAATCTATAGTTCTATAAAATAGTGGCTTAGGAAAAAAATAACAGCATATGTTGCCAACGTACAGTATGCTTGACTTTCTCTGTCCAGTGTGTTAATTCACGCAGATCAGAGAGATCAGAATAATAATGTATGTCTTTTGAGGTTGGTTGGATACATACAATATTAAATAACTATTAAATACTATAATGGAGGGTGTGAAAGCCACATGCCACATAATGGCATGGCAATGACAAAAGGCTCCGTTGTTTATACACTGTTATTAGTATATTATATTAACATCCAAATCAATGATTTGTCGGACCCCTAACCCTAACCCTAAGTGACTTACTGATTAATGTCCATTCAACCTGTAAGGACAATTCTCGTTAAAAGGTCCCCCATGTGGTCAATGTGCTACAGTTTCTGTTAAAAAATGCCAGATTAAACACTGAACAAGTGATATCTCTCATTTGTGCTGTTTTCCAGTTCAGCTGCCCAAAACATACTCCCTGCTTTACAAGCCATTCAGAATTTCATCCCATTTTGATGTTGATACGGGCAGACTAATCACCGTTGAGCTGCCTATAGGAAGCAACAAAGTTAATACTGTAGAAGTGCGGTTGTTAGAACTCATTCGAGGTTGAAGGTAAATTGGAGATCTCTGTTGAGGAAAGTACAAGAATGTGACTCTACAGTGGCTGTACTGCGTGTACATGAAACAATAAATAACTTGAACCTACGTGAGCATAAAATGACCAGCAAATTCAAGTCAAGGGAAATGCATTGTTCCCGGCTACCAACCAGTCACTGCACAGCCTGTCAAAAGAGAAGACTTATGATAAATGGATGGGATCTTTTTTTGGTAATTCAAAAGTCCACATGGTTGGGTGTTCACAGCACATTTCACACATTTCAGATTGCATAGAAAACTAGGCACAGTAAAATGTTGGAATTGTTTAAAAACACATTTTGAAGAAAAGGATCCATACCAATGATGCAAGCATGGAATCAGTAAATAACTGTTAGATACATTGTAATTATTTGACTAATGTTAGGGTACTGTAAATGTGTTTGTAGAGAGGAGCTTGTCAGGGAAAAGAGAGGGGCTTTTCAGGGAGAGAGAAAGCAGTGTTTTTGCACTCAAGACTGGTCCACAACAGATTATGGCACCAGATGTGTGTGTGCGCATGCGTGCGTGCACAGGGGTTGATTAGTGGTGTATTATGTATATGTATTGATGCATGTGAATGTATGGTGTCTGAGTGCAAGTGTGTGTATAATCTAGCCTCATCCTCTGCTTTCGAATGGTAACGTGGTCCTTTTCATCACTCTGGGTTGCCCTGAGAGTACAGCACCCTGCTCTCTACAGCAGCCCTACAGTACACGACCATCCATCCATGATCATTAATATACAGTAGCCTACACCCAAAGATGGAAATGGAACACATGACATGAGAGAAGAATTGGTGAACTGTGTCAGATGTATTCATATTTTGAAACCCCCAAACCAGGACCCTTAAATGTAGTATACTTCAAGTTCATGCATAGTTGCACACATAGTATTGGACCCAAATGCATGTGCTCAACAACAAAGTAAGGCAGGAGACCAATGCAGACAGTTTAACAACGACTATACTTAAATCATAATGCAAACAAACATAGGTACACCTCCCAGGGCGAATTACATTACCACGGGGAAAACACAGGGACCCGGAAACAAGCCCCACAACAATACAATGATCCACACAGAGAGAAGTCACAGACAGTCTTATTGGTCTCTGAGGCTCGTTAGCCACCTAGGCACGGCTGCTGAGTCCACCCTAGGCAATCAGAGACCAAAAAGGAGAGGGGAGGGGCTGGGGACAGACCCAGGTTGTGACAGTATGTCCTTATGCATGTACAGTAAACTACTGTAGGTGTTTTCATCAGGATGGGGGACAATTATTTCAGCCCAGTCAGAGAGGAACAGCATCACATCAAAAGACAATAAGCCCCACCCGCCACAGGTGAATGATGAACATCAACAGAAACATAATAACTCTCTTCTATGTTTTAAAGAAACATAATAACGTTGAATGTAAGTGAGAGTGAACACATGGCCAAAATCTAAACACAGGCATACAAAGACTCACAAAGTGAAAACTAGAAAAAGTGCTCCTCGGAGCACAGGTCTCCGCCAGGTCAGGTACGTTATTTTGGCCTCCTGGTGGCGCTATAACAGGCCAATGTGAAAGGGGTGCCATTTCTTCTTAGGCTTTTCACGGGAATCAGACACTGCATTCATGATTTGAGGCTTTTGTTCCAAAAATGTGTTTTGCTAAGATTAGACCTGCTGGTGGCGCTATAACAGGCCAATGTGAAAAAGGGTGCCATTTCTTCCTCGGCCTAGTGGGAATGTGCGTGTGAAATTTCACGGAAATCGCAAGCTGCGTTCATGATTTGAGGCATTTTGTTCAAAACGGACCAATCCTGCAAACTTTGGAAGCCAACCTTAGCCAATGAGGATGGAATATGGAAAATCGGACAGATCTGTGTTGATCACATGACTATAGAGATAATGTGTACCGATTTGCATGACGTTTGGATAAAATCTGTAGGAGTAAATGGGTTTTGCAATGGGCCTCCTGGTGGTGCTATAACAGAGCTATGTGAAAAATTTGGGGCAGAGGTTCTGAATTGGCATCCAGGGAGTGTGTGTGCAGTTTCGGAGCGAGCGGGCCAACGGTGTCGGAGATTAGCTGTTCACAGGCGGACACACGGACGGACGGACGGACACAGACACGGACAGACACACACACACACACACACAGACGGACGGACGGACGGGGGGTAAAACATACTCTCTCGCCATGCCTTCAGCCTGGCGGAGACAACAATACCTGCCACACTTTCATAGCTAAACAAAGTAGCTAAATAAGTGCAAACCTCTATGCCCCATGATGATAGGGATTCAGCTGGTGTTGCGTTCAGCTGCTGCTGCAGCCCTTATGGTTCAGTATCAGGGGGACCTTGCTGTTAGCATGTCATTGTCTCTCCCTCTGTGACTCTGTCTCTATTCATCTCCATTTCTGTCTCTCCCTGCCCCTTCTCACACGCGCACACACACACACACACACACACACACACACACACACACACACACACACACACACACACACACACACACACACACACACACACACACACACACACACACACACACACACACACACACACACAAAAAAAACACACACACACACACACACACACACACACACACACACACACACACACACACACACACACACACACACACACACACACACACACACACACACACACACACACACACACACACACACACACACACACACACTTCACTATACCTTAGTGTCTAAGTATAAGTTATAAGTCTGGCAGAGGTTTTTCCAGTGACAGCAGGTGTGTGTGTGTGTGTGTGTGTGTGTGTGTGTGTGTGTGTGTGTGTGTGTGTGTGTGTGCGCTGTTGATATGCAGGATGCTGTAACTTTGAGGTTGTGACATCAATCAGCTGTCAACAGACAACATCCCACCTGCAGAACAGCAGCGGGGCTGTGTGACAGACTACTGTAGGTGCCTTTTGCCATGTTTTCCTTCCAAGTCTGTACATTCACAACTCTTCTGTGCTTAGAACAGTATGTGTCTCTTTATCCCATTCAATCCGGGAATGAATTTGTGGAAATCTTTGAATATATATTTTTTAAAGCAAACATTTGTAAAATATGTTGTTCCAGGGACCACCCAGAAGCAAAGATTTAAGTTACAAATGTTGGCTTTAAAATATTCAAAGATTTGCAAAACTTTTCATGATTTAAAAAAAAAATCACACCCTGTGTGAAGAGAGTGGTGCCTTTGATGAGCCCCGTATTGATGTTGTCATCAATGTTTGTTTATTGGACATACATACATACGGACGGACACACAGACAAAGTCAGATATAGGAGTGGTTGGCAACACTCAAAAATAGCAGATCTACAAGCTCATAGAGCGGCACTCGGTGCCGCGCTGTGAGCTTGTATATCTGCTATTTTTGAATAGCCAAAGAAATCTTAAAATGACACAGATGCGTTCCCTTCCCAGTCTTAATGGGTTAAGTGGTTAACAACTTAAACCACAAAACCTTTTCTAAATTATTTCAAAAGTAGCCAATCTAAAAGCTTGTGTTGCATGTCACATTTCACGATGTATGTTGTGAGCTTGAGCTGCTATTTTCAAAATCTTTCGATATAAAAAAAAAAATCCGCCTATAATAACGCGCCCAAAATTAGGACGTCAGGGTTAAAGTGCTTCATGAAACACAGGACCATAAAAATCTAATTAAGGTTCTTTGTGTTTCAGACACCTTTTTACTGTTTCTTTATCATCCCCTGAGGCAATGGTTCAGAAGCTGTGAGCTATTTATAATTAATATTAATTGAAGGTAATTTCTCTGAGCTGATGGTTAACATCAGGTGAGGAGGTAAACTAAACTGCTTCGAGGCAGCCTTTCCTGATCAGTGAACGTCCTCCCAAGGAGAAAGCAAGTGTGTGTGTGTGTGTGTGTGTGTGTGTGTGTGTGTGTGTGTGTGTGTGTGTGTGTGTGTGTGTGTGTGTGTGTGTGTGTGTGTGTGTGTGTGTGTGTGTGTGTGTGTGTGTGTGTGTGTGTGTGTGTGTGTGTGTGTGTGTGAGAGAGAGAGAGAGAGAGCAAGGGGAAGAGAGAAAGAGAGAGAGAGAGAGAGAGAGTGATCGAGACACAGAGAGTGATAAGGAAAAAGAGGCTGTGCTGATAAGCAATTCTTCAGTAATGACTGTTGCAAATGGGTTTTTGCCACTTTGCCGTATTGAATATTGCAACCAATAATACTTAATTGATTGCATTAACCGGTCAAATGTTAGACTGTTATGTACCACTCAATGACGAGCACATACTGTACTAGGTTCCAGATAACAGGACTAATAGACATGATGTGAACTCAATACCGACACAGTAGCAGCTTTCAAGTAGCCACTCCAATCCAGTCCAGTTCAGTTCATCGACGCGATTACATTACACACTTAGCCCTGGTGGAAGCCCTCACAATGAAGTCTTAATGATGCTGTGGTCTGGTTGCTTTATTTTCCCAAACTTTATCAGAGCAATTCACAGTGGAAACTGGATTCCCAGACGCAGCGGAAGCCATTTGTTCCCACCTATCTCCCACGACCAGAGAGCGAGTGGTGCTGGAGGTAAACAAGCAGAAGCTGCCTGCAGTGTTAATCACAGTTTTACTGCGGCCACAATCTGGGCTTTCGGGGGGCTGAGGTTTGAGTGGGAGTATTGGTCTGTCTTTTTTACACCATTGCAGGGAAGATTCTTTCCACACCATTAGTGCTCCCTGCTGAGCTGTTCCATCCATCCCAGGTCCACTACTGTACTAATACAGCAGGGCACGACACGTATACCCTCTGCCATCAGCACAACTAGACATGGGGACATCAGCAGATTAGAGGAGCAAAGACTGCACCAGTGCACTCAGTGCTGTGGTACATAGTTTTGTGGGCCTTTAGGGAAAAGTAGGTGTCTCTTTCATACCATAGGATATTTTAACGCACAGGAGCTTTGAAGGGCATTGAGATGGGGAGATCATAACGTACACCCAAAAAGGAGAGGAGAGAAAGAGAGGGTTTAACCCTAACCCAAGCTGGAGAGAGAGAATCAAATACAGAAAGAGAGAGAGTTAGAGGGAAAAAGAGAGGGAATTACTACAAGTCTGTGCCGAATGAAGACACATTTGAAGGTGGAGAAAAAGATAAAAGTCGGAGCGGAAAAGGCACGGTAGGTAAAAAAGAAAAAAAGGGCATTAGAAGAGGATGCTGCCAAATGTGTCAAACTGACATATTCCCAGCTCATACGAGTTCACAGATCGCAACTCAAAGCCCAGAAGATACCGTACTCCTAAAGTACGATAGCAAGATAAGGTACAGTGCTAAGGTGTCATAGACGTGTAAAGCACAATATAGCATAGCATTGTATTACAAACCACAACCAAGGTTAGTGTGAAGGAATTTTGTATAATTGGCATATTTATGAATAATTAATTTTTAATACAAAATGGTTATGTGTGTGAAATACCTTTTAAGATGAGATAAACCTTTATTGAGGGAAATTCAGATTTAGCACCAACAGCAGGTTGAAAGACACTGCATAATGCAACCAATGTTAAAGATCCAACACTCGAACACTGTTTTGAGAGTACTTGTGTTGAAAATGTTATGTTTTATGATATTATTGTGTCCGGGTTCAAATCCAAACCCTGTATTGTCTCCCATGTCTCTTCTCTCTCTCTCTGTCCTTGGAAAAAAGCAAAGGAAAGTGCCAGTCAGAGCAGTGTCTGTCGATGGGACATGGCTCACTGCCATGAGCCCAGAAGGACGCCTGCTGTGAACAGCACAGGTAGAGCTGTACCAGTGAGTGCAAAATCTAAAAAGATCCAATAACGCCACTATTTATGCCTGCATTCTAGCAACCCACTGTGTATTTGTATCATTAATAGCAGAATAGTAAATGTACAAAGAACGTAGATGAAACGAGACTGCTTGTTTTTGGCATGAAAATAAAAGTCTAAGTCGTTTAAGGCAGTCTATAATTTTGATCATCTGGAACTAAAACTGTCATGATGGAACAGCGCACACCCACCCCCCATGAGGCATGAAATGCCCGGGCTGAAAGGAGTTCCACTCCGGTCCTTGTTCTACAGTATGCACTGTAGGACAGTGGTGTAAAGTAACTACTGTAAGCACATTTACTCAAGTACTGTACTTAAGTACAATGTTGAGCTATTTTTACTTTACTGGAGTATTTCCAAATTTCAATACTTTTACTTCTACGCCACTACATCTCAGAGGCAAATATTGTACTTTTACTCCACTACAAATTGTTTTACAGTTACAGTACTTTCGTTACTAGTTACTTTGCAGATATAAATTATTATATCATAAAACATACATTAACCACTTTAGCCCTATTTTATACATAAGCTATTTGAAAATAGCCGATCTACAAGCTCACAACACGTTGCATCGCGATGCGTTGTGAGCTTGTAGATCTGCTATTTTCAAACATTTACTTTTGGAACTTTAAGTATATTTTGATGCCAATTCTTTTATACTTTTACTCAAGTAACATTTTGAACACAGGCCTTTTACTTGTAACAAGAGTATCTTTATATTGTGGTATTGCTATTTTTACTTAAGTAAAATATCTGAGTATACTTCTTCCACCACTGCTGTAGGAGTGCACATTACTGCAGGGAATCTGCAACTCACTGGGACTGCCCACAGCGGAGAGCCCATGCCACTGGGTTAAGCTGCATAATTTATGTCTAATGATTAATCACACTCTTACCGAAACATTGCAGTAGCTTTTAAAATAAACAAGCAACCACATTAGCCACATTACATTCTGTTTAATGGATTCATCCATTTTGGCTCTTAATGAAAAATTTCTAAATGTTGACTTTGTTTGTTTTCAAAAAATCGCACCCTGTGTGAAGGAAGCGGTGCCTTTGATGAGTGGCCTCCTGGTGGCGCTATAATAGGGCGGGGCGGGGCTTCAGCAATTAATGCTCGTCCCTAGTGGTGGTGTAAGTCCACAAACCAAATTCGGACTTGGTGGCATGCTGCTAACTGGAGTTATGGCTGTTTGTAGCCCAGCCAATGGCAATACAGAGGGGGCGGGGCTTCAGCAATTAAAGCTTGTCCCTATTGGTGGTCAAAGTTCACGTGGTAAATGTGTATTTGGTAGCATGCTGCAAAGTGGACTTATGGCTGTTTAAAGCCCAGCCAATAGGAAGACAGAGGGGGCGGGGCTTGCTACATTTCAGTTCGTCCCTATTGGTGGTCTGAGTACACGTACCAAATTTGTACTCAGTAGCATGCTGTGAACTGGAGTTATGGCTGTTTAAAGCCCAGCCAATGGGAAGACAGAGGGGGCGGGGCTTATGTAATTACAGTTGGTCCCTATTGGTGGTATTAGTTGGACTTGGTGGCATATGCTGCAAACTGGAGTTATAGCTGTTTAAAGCCAGTGGCCTCCTGGTGGCGCTATAATAGGGCGGGGCGGGGCTTCAGCAATCAATGCTCGTCCCTATTGGTGGTCTAAGTCCACATACCAAATTTGGACTTGCTGGCATGCTGCGAACTGGAGTTATAGCTGTGTAAAGCGCTGTTTAAAGCCAGTGGCCTCCTGGTGGCGCTATAATAGGGCGGGGCGGGGCTTCAGCAATCAATGCTCGTCCCAATTGGTGGTGTAAGTCCACATACCAAATGTGGACTTGCTGGCATGCGCACTGCAGTTATAGCTGTGTAAAGTGCTGTTTAAAGCCAGTGGCCTCCTGGTGGCGCTATAATAGGGCGGGGCGGGGCTTCAGCAATCAATGCTCGTCCCAATTGGTGGTGTAAGTACACATACCAAATTTGGACTTGCTGGCATGCTGCGAACTGGAGTTATAGCTGTTTAAAGCCCGTGCTCAAACGGACATCCGGGCTCAAACGGACAAACGGACATACGGACGGACATAGTCAAGTGTAGTGGCCTCCTGGTGGCGCTATAATAGGGCGGGGCGGGGCTTCAGCAATCAATGCTCGTTCCTATTGGTGGTCAAAGTTCACGTGGTAAATGTGTATTTGGTAGCATGCTGCAAAGTGGACTTATGGCTGTTTAAAGCCCAGCCAATAGGAAGACAGAGGGGGCGGGGCTTGCTACATTTCAGTTCGTCCCTATTGGTGGTCTGAGTACACGTACCAAATTTGTACTCAGTAGCATGCTGTGAACTGGAGTTATGGCTGTTTAAAGCCCAGCCAATGGGAAGACAGAGGGGGCGGGGCTTATGTAATTACAGTTGGTCCCTATTGGTGGTATTAGTTGGACTTGGTGGCATATGCTGCAAACTGGAGTTATAGCTGTTTAAAGCCAGTGGCCTCCTGGTGGCGCTATAATAGGGCGGGGCGGGGCTTCAGCAATCAATGCTCGTCCCTATTGGTGGTCTAAGTCCACATACCAAATTTGGACTTGCTGGCATGCTGCGAACTGGAGTTATAGCTGTGTAAAGCGCTGTTTAAAGCCAGTGGCCTCCTGGTGGCGCTATAATAGGGCGGGGCGGGGCTTCAGCAATCAATGCTCGTCCCAATTGGTGGTGTAAGTCCACATACCAAATGTGGACTTGCTGGCATGCGCACTGCAGTTATAGCTGGGTAAAGTGCTGTTTAAAGCCAGTGGCCTCCTGGTGGCGCTATAATAGGGCGGGGCGGGGCTTCAGCAATCAATGCTCGTCCCAATTGGTGGTGTAAGTACACATACCAAATTTGGACTTGCTGGCATGCTGCGAACTGGAGTTATAGCTGTTTAAAGCCCGTGCTCAAACGGACATCCGGGCTCAAACGGACAAACGGACATACGGACGGACATAGTCAAGTGTAGTGGCCTCCTGGTGGCGCTATAATAGGGCGGGGCGGGGCTTCAGCAATCAATGCTCGTTCCTATTGGTGGTCTAAGTCCACATACCAAATTTGGACTTGCTGGCATGCGAACTGGAGTTATAGCTGTGTAAAGCGTCCGGGCTCAAACGGACATACGGACGGACATAGTCAGGTGTAGAGCGGCTGGCACCGCTAAAAACTAAATTCCAAAAATACACACCGCGGGTTTCTTCAAAACCAAAGTAATCAATTCAACACCAATTAAAAACCTCCTGAGCAAATGTAAAAGAAAATCCAGCATTAAAAATGTGTTGATATCCTGAGTTAAATACAGTACAAGTTACCTGAAAAGACAAGTTGCTGTAAGTTTAAATCTCCGCTATAAGAGTCTTATGCACACCTGAAAAAGTCATGCTGCATAGGCAAAGTAAAGTCACACAGACAGTAAAATCTTCGATGTTAATTTAACATCTGAGAGTGTAAAAAACATGCGGGACCAGTGTTGTCCAATGTAAAACTCAGTCAAATAGGAGGCTGGCCAGACCAATCAGCGAAGTGAGAAAAAATAATCAGCCGAACGTAGTGAATCAGGCTGGATCCCAGGCTACAGTATAGTCACCATCTTCTATCTTTCATCTTTTTGACGGAAAAGTACTTCCACCATCACCATATTGGTAGAGACAAGGGCAGCTTAAATAGAAGGACACTATCAGCATCCGTGCTGAGACAAAGTAAACCCAGTGTGATAGCGAGAGCTCAGTGGGATTTACTCCAGCTATAACTGATAAATCCACGGAAAGGTCAAGCAGAGGAATTCGGTCACAAACTATATCTGCCAGTGAACCAAAACACAGGATTGATGGACTAAGAGAAAAATCAACTACCCGACACATGAAGAGGAACCCGCAGAGTTATAGGCTCAAGCCTTTAACTGCCAAAGCAAATCACACTGCGCAGAGCTGCCGCTCAGTGAAAGCCTCAGGTTTAAGCCCAATCCCTCCCTACTCAGGTTCAACATACAGATCATGGTAGAATGTCGTGGTAAGAGAAGGTGTGATGCACGCACAGCACAGTATGAATTAGGACAATGGCCATGGAGTCAGTCAGCAAACGATTTCAACAATGCTCATTCCCACAGGAATGAACGTTAATGCCTGATTTCAATACTTGGTTTCATTGCGTGTCGCGCATCTAAAACAGCTGATCTACAAGCTCAAAACGCATCACATTGTGAGCTTGTAGATCGGCTATTTTCGGTAGATCTGTAGCGACACATCTCGGTGTGACCGTCCCATTCA
Source organism: Gymnoscopelus microlampas (assembly GCF_963454915.1). NCBI lineage: Eukaryota > Metazoa > Chordata > Actinopteri > Myctophiformes > Myctophidae > Gymnoscopelus > Gymnoscopelus microlampas. The sequence continues at coordinate 26,258,439 of NC_139944.1, read as the reverse complement.
CAATGCATTCTGAGAAACGGCAAGGTTCAATGCATTGTCTATGGTGAAGAGTGCAGATTTCACCCCATGCAGAGGGAGGCGGGTCCAGCAAATAGCAGAGCGGCAAAGTTGAAAAAAGTTTAACCTTTTCATCGCCGCAGTGCGGAAAGACACAGCGACAGCCCACCACGTAAGCGTGGTGTGTTCTGAAATAGGTAGGCATGCACAATAAACAGACTACAGTATGGAAAGTACTAAATATTGATAACAAAGTTTTAAACTAGCAGATGTACTGTAGATGTGAAATGAATCAAAATTGAGCAACTGGCTTTTTTCTAAAATGTATAGATCATTTACAAACCAGAGACAAGTATTGAGTGTCTGCACTTTTCCTCCCTGCCTGTGAGCCCTCCTGCTCCTGGAGCACACCTGCTGGCAAGAGAAGCCTGGAGCAGCGGAGCTCACACACTGGACCTCAACTCACTTATTTATGAGGGTGTCACTCATACCTCGGATACACCCATTTAGCTAAATTGCGGAAATTCGCTCGACACTGCCGATGTGAATTCAGCGTAAGGCTGTACCGACATAACCCAAGAAGGTCTGAATGAGTATGAAGTACTGACTGTAACATTATCTGATGTTTATTCCCTAAGAAAAGGCTTTTGCTTTCCTTCCAAAAACCCATCCACCACCCCACCGAACAGCAAACGTCAACAATGATTTGTCAGCCAGAACTGACCGAGGCCCGGGCAATAAGCATTAAGCAAGACCTCAGCTATTGTGGAGAACCAGTTATTTGGCACATGCGACTCACCACTGTGAAGTCTTCGGCGCTGCACTCCACTCCACGGTAGAAGCAGGAGAGCAGCATGTCCTTGATGTCGTGGCCCGTCCGGTCGTAGAACTCTCGCATGTTGAAGGGCCGGGGCTTGTAGCTGTCAAAGTCGGCTCTCTCCTTCAGGATCTGCAGTACGTTCTCCTCCACCATGTGAGTGTCCCGGATCTCGTACCTAGAGAACAAGAGGCTTCTCAGGTTAGGTCATGTGGTCTTTTGGTTGTAGATAATGATACACCACATACCGGTATGTCCACGCACACGACTACAACTACACACAAGCAGGGGCACAGAAACTACAGGTACGTCAGGTAGGGTGTACTGTGTTATTAATCTTAATCTTGTTAATAAAGTATTCAATAAATCTAAATTATTTATAGCATTTTTCTTAATGTGGTAAAAAAAGGGCACCCCTGCAATTTAGTGGTTTACATTTGATAAACACTGCTCAAAGTAATTAAGGGAACACTTTGATCCCTTAATTCTTTTGAGCAGTTTTCGTTAGCATTATGTACACAGTTCATGAAAAAAACTCAAAATAATTAAGGGATCAAAGTGTTCCCTACATTTCTTTGAGCAGTATAATTGAAGTTTTAGTCAGTAGAACGCATAATGAGAGGCGAGTTCCCCTCGCTCCAGGAACTGTACAAGAAGAGGTGCGTAGTCAAAGCTCAGCGCATCATCAAAGACAGGCACCACCTCTGCCACAAACTGTTCAAACCCCTACAACGACCACGGCCGGGCAAAGCAGCCTACCGTAGTATCAAGGGCCAGACCACCAGATTTATGAACAGCTTCCCCCCGGCTACCATCAGGTTGAACAAGGCCTGACCACCGCCTGTCATCAGGCTGGTCTTGGGCTTTTGCTTTCCTCATTGACCCAACTGTGGATCATACCAGTAAAGGAACCTTTTGTGGACTATGTTGTTAAACTTGACACTTGGAGATACTCTGCAACTTAATCATATACAACGCACTGATACTCTTCTTGCACTGATGTCTATGTCATGAACAGTACGTACCAGCTGCTATGCTCATGCATAGCAGCTTATATCTAAACCTCATGCACATAATGTTTGGATGGATATGCTATGTGTAAATATGTAGATACCTTGCTGTCTCTTCTTTGATTCCTTCTTTTTTTTCCCCTTCCCTTGCCCCCCACATATTCAATGTTGATAGACTCTACATACGATAATACTGTATTCATCCTGATACCCACTGTTGAAGGCAGGTTGATACTGTACGTATTCAGCCTCATATTCACTGTTTATAGTCTATACATACCGTTTATATTTATATATACATTTATATTCACTGGCACCGGTGTTTGTATATTTTTTGTATGAAAGGTGCTGTACAAATAAAGTTATTATTATATTCATATGCCAATAAGGTATTCAGACCCACTGCAGATGTCTAGTTTAAGTCAAACAATTTTTATTTTATTTTATTTTTTCTTTATCTACTTGGCTTGCCTCTTGTCTCTGCTCTTACCTGCACATATTCTGTTTCACTCGTACTGCTGTTGCTGCTATGACACCTGAATTTCCTCATGGGAAATTATCTTATCATATCTTAACCTTGCAGTTTAATGTTGAATAACGCTTGTCTTGCAGCGAGGCTGGAGCCAGGGTGGAAGCACACACTGTGTGTTCTTCCACTGTGTCTTATAACGTGGCTGGAAAGCCATTCTCTCAGCAATTTCTGCACTTAGGAATTGCTATCAGATGAGCCATAGTGTATTATTTAGAGTTAGATATGGTTTTAATTCAGCCAGGAAACAGCACTATCATTATTATGTTTACAGTTGTTCAGTAAAAATGTTGGTGTGTGTCGTCCCCTCGGGGGTGAGTGCGTGTGTGTGTGTGTGTGTGTGTGTGTGTGTGTGTGTGTGTGTGTGTGTGTGTGTGTGTGGGTGTGTGTGTGTGTGTGTGTGTGGAGAGAACCTCATTACAGTAAGTCTGTCCTTTCTACAACAACAAAATTGGCTACAAAATATACAGTAATTCCACATAATGAATTACAGCATTATCCAATCAGATTAAAAAACGTTTTGAAATTGCTCCTTTAACTGTAAGCCAAAGGTGGAAGCCAAACAATAACAAAGTAAAACAATTATGTGATGATGACGGTAATGAGCTCATCCATACAGTAAATGTCAAAATGATCACTTCTTTTTACCCCCCTCCCCCCCTTTTTTTTTTGTTTGCCGGGTCGTTGATTTATATACTTTTTTTGTGGGACGGGTTGGGGCGGGTTGGGCTCCCGTGCAGGGCGGGCGGGGTGGGTGGGAAATAAAAAAAAACCTGACCCGCACATAACTAATAAACACGTTGGATGCACCCCCAGACTCTGCGATGGTGGGCAGCGCTCTCTAGTTGTTTCTAAACAGTTTTAACAAAGAAAGCTGGGAGAGATTAGTATTAGTATCTAGTTGAGTGAAGCGTTTAGAGACTGACTCTGAGTCAGTCTGAGTCTGGGCATGCAGTAAAGCGCCTCGGGTCGGACTCAGACAGATTACATTTAATAACAATCCTAATAATAATTCCATTTATGGTACACACGTTTTTTGGTGTGATTCATTCAATCAGTACTTCATTTTGTTTAAAAGGTCTTATGTGTTCAGAAGGTCTTATGAATCGTGTTATATACAGTGTAATGGTTTCATGTTCAGTTGAGTTGCACTACCACTGCTAACAATTGCAAATAAAGGACTAGTGCCGGCTTATTAGAGACAAATAATGTAGGGCATTGAATTGTGATAGGCATATAAAAATTCAGAGCCTTCCAATTAACTCAGAATGTCTTTTCTCTTTTACAGAATTTGCAGCAACAAATTCTCAATGGTTTGTGCTTTTGCCAAACTTCAATTATCATCTTTTAACACAAAGAATGAACCCCCGAAAAAAATAAAGCACTTCAGGGATGTCCCGTACGTAACAGAGCAAGGGGAACCGTAATCCTCTACAGCTCTAAAACTCCCAAAAAGTTAATTTGAATAAAAAAAAATTAAAAGAAAGTTGGCCGGCTGGCAAACAATTTCATCAGGACATGTGGGATTATCATGTAAAACATTAATAGAGAAGCAGAACAATGGAGATTGTCTCTAACAAGAGCCAGAGCAGGGATTTGTTCTGCGGTGTACACCAGGCTCTCTTAGTCATTGGTTCTCAAAGTGGGGTCCAGGTACCCCCAGGAGTCCTTGAGGGGGTTTCAGGGGGTCCCCAGATATAGCATCAAAATCAGTTGAAACAAAGTTATCGTAAATATTTACGATACATCTTAAGAACACAAGTCTAGTATGGGGGTCCCTGGCACAAAATATTTTCAGATTTTCTAAGGCCAATATTCATTTGGAGGTCCTTGACATGAAAATGTTTGAGAACCACTGTGACTCTCACTGTAATTTGAATTGTGTGCTGTGTAACTGACAGCTGTGACGTACCCGTCGCCATGTGAGGTCCGCACTGGATGAGAAGAGCTCATCACTGAAAGCATCTCCCTTTACACAATCACGTTAATCACTCCTCCATGGCAGGAGGAGAAATTGTGGTGGCAGAGAATACTTTCAGATTGTTAGGGTATGTTCATAATGCTGTGATTCGAGTCAAGCACGCTCAGCACTAAGCATCGTGACCATATGAACATCAATCAGCGCTGAATTCAAAGCAAAATGCTGCACCAGCTGGTGCACGTTTTTCTGGTGTAGAGCTTAATTACAATCAAATATGTGGGACATTTACACACCGAGTTATCTTCACTCTAGCTAAGCTCACACAAACACGAGTGCAAACACACACACACCACACACCACACACACCCCACACACACACACACACACACACACACACACACACACACACACACACACACAGCTAATTATTGCATACCTCTGCCTGGTTGCCAGCAAGCATCAACTTCCAGCATGGTCTGCTCATAGCCATTCCCAGATTCTAATTAACCTCAATTAACTGTATTGGCCCATCCACAAGTTACAAGAGTCTGGTGACGCCCCCCAGTGAGTGACAGGCCATCAGTAAGTACAAAGAACAAAACAACGGAGCACTAAAATGTAGCACAAGTGACAAGAGGACGGGCATCAATCAGTGATACATTTGGATAGAAAAGTGCACTGGAGTACTACTAAATAATTGTATTGATATAATTTGCCATATATTGGAAACTAAAACATGTAACAGTTATTGGATGCATGTTGTCATCCATAAATTGGGACAGAGGTAAACTACAATATTTCCAGCCAGGCCAGTTTATCTGAATGTCTAGACCGCTGCTATCTGAGCTTCTTTAAAACTTTTACTCTTCATTTGGCATGAAGCCAGAGTGTTATGATAATAAAACACCACAACAAAGCCATCTGACACACGTTCGTCACGTTTAGGCTACTCAAGGAGCATACTTCTAATACAAAGTCAGGCTGCACAAACACATTTTCACCCCACAAGTACTATAACTGATCCACAAAACACTGCAATTAGTTTCACAAACATCAAAACATGCTATTGCGTAGTGCGCACAATGCCATACAATGGCAACAAGGTTTAATTCAATGACACAAACCTATTCTTTGAGACACACATCCGGGTTTTTGACCAATATTCGGGACAGCTGACGTTTTTGCGGGCCAAACAAAGGCATCATGTGACGTTGATGCCCTTCCCCTATTTGCTCATACTAGGACATGACGTATATGTAGGCAGAAGAATATAGCAAGCAACTGCACCATATAACTGCACACATCACATTTGAATTTCTGACTATTGCAACCAACAGCTCCATTGTGCATAATGATCCAAACAGACATGACAAGTCACAGTTCTAAAAATCTGTGTGATTAAGACTACTGAATATGTATCTGCTCGGCGGCAGGCAGCATCATTAACCATTACTGTACCTTGAGCTGCTGCGGGGCGAATTGTTCAATCATAATAAACCAAGCATGGCCTTTGCGCTCTGGGAATGAAAGCGCTCATTGTCATGTATGTCCAATGAGTTCAACATGTCACTGTGGACATGCATCAGGGACAGGTGACCATGAGTCAGTGAAGTAGTTTTCAGGCGACGCAAATCAGAAAAAGGCCGTTCAGATAACTGGTGGGTAGAATGAGCACATTTACGCTCTCGCACGTAACTTTGGAGCCGAGTCGCCAATGCCCGTGTAAACAGGAAATGCACCGGATCCAGCGTGCATTGGGTTAATTGATTACATTATTCATAATGCACAAAATCCTCCCCAAACAAACCATTTTTAGATCAACAACATTACAACAGACACATTATGTCACAAACTTCTCCCATACAAAACATTTTCACCCCAGAACCCTAGGGTATGCTGTAGCCCTCTCAGCAACCCTACTTCCCACGGCCTTGTGATGCAATGTAACTTCTTTACAAACTGATGTACACAAGCTTCAACCAGAGGTGACTGGCCAAATAACTGGATTTGGAGGGGAGAATGAGGATATCAAATATGTATTTGCATACTAAATGTGTCAGAATACCCAGCCTCATTATCTCCAGCCCAACTGATCAAAGAAGTTCTAGGCATAGATAGGGACATCTTGATTGACTGATTTCTCAAAACCTGACCTGAACCTCTGTGTCAAGTCTCACTTCTAAGACTGTGTTGAGGTCCTTCGTTGGAACAGGGAAGCTTGTCCCCTGCATTTAAAGGAGTCGGAATTGCGGCTATTTCCTGACTATGCACCAAGTAGTGGTGTGATTTTTTTTTAAGCGAGTTTGAAAGCTGTATGCCGTAGAGGCAGCAAGGCTACATCCTGCCTGGAGGGATGATTGCTCTGCAATTGGCTAGTTCATTGTTATGCCATCCAGCCTAATGTAACTGTTCTCTGGCATCTTCTTTTCGTGATATTAGGAAATGTCTGAGCCAACACTTGCCCAAAGGCACTACACGCTCTGTCTGGACTGACTTGAACTTGGTTCTCTGGATAGATAACTGTCGGATTTTCTCCAGGTCACACTTCCACCCAGTCTCAACTGTCCTAACTCAAGTAGGCCTATTCGACACTCTTGAATGACACACATCAAATGTGTGATACAAAGTATTGCAAAATCATTGTGTGTGTGTGCGTGCATGTGTGCGTGGACTTGCGACAACAGCAGCATGCTACATGGGATAATTAGTGGTGTATTGTGTGTGTACTGATGCGTGTGAATGTGTGGTGTGTGTATAATCTAGCCTCTTAATGATCTTACACATTATCTGCATCTCTACTGGTTTCTGAAATGGCCCTGGGACATTAGAGATTCCGGGGAATTGTACACAGATCAGCAGATCACTGGAAACTGCAGAACCGGGCAGGGCAGCCGAGACTCCCTGACTCCCCGCGCTGGAGGCCCCCAACGAACTGGCACGAGACGCTGAGACGGCTATGGGACTTTCAAGCCTTTGCGCACGCACTACAGGCTGCGCATTCTCTTGTCTTTAGTAAAAAATAAAAATACACTTTTGCTACTCAATAAACAAAGACGGTTTTATGGAGTTGAACGCCTCTACTTAGTGGGAACACTCTGAGCCCCCAAACTCTGGTCTAAAATACAGTTTTTGTCCAGAAAAGAAAATATATCACCAGAAGGAAAAATCTGGTCAATAGAAAAATTCCATTGACCAGATCTGTAGAGGGCGCAGTGGAGTAACAAAAACAAATCCAATGAATGCAGCCATAAAATTATGGTTTCCTTATTCAGAAAATATAGTTGACCTTTTCTAATAACTACATCACTGTGTAACTACCTTTTCAGAAAAGCATTTGTCACAATGTTATTTGTGATGCTATGTATGCTATATGCAATTCAGAGATATTGCCACTAATTTCGTGGCAAATGTGTGGATTTGGTCAAGTTTTAAGTCTGGAAAGTGGAAACACAATTATTTCCATACTTATCCAGACAGACCTGGAAATGACTCAAATCAAATTCCCTACTTTTCCATACTTCTGTAAGAACCCTGTATTGTGTCCTCCTCGTCCCCATCCTCAATTACTGTAAGACCTGAGTCCGATTCTACACCTTCTAAATCCTAACCCACGTTTTCTGAAAAACTTTAAGTTTTTTATTCAAATTATTATTATTTTTAAAATCATGTTGCTTTATCATTGATTTCGGGTGGAAACCTTGTATGTCCAAAACCAATAATTTTTTATTATTTTAAAAACATTTTAAAATAGTGAAAATAGCCGATCTGCAAGCGCACAACGCCTCGCATCGCAAGTCGTTGTGTGCTTGTATATCTGCTATTTTCACTACAGTGCTTTTGTGCGACACTCTTGTATAGTGAAGTAGGACTTTAATTTACAAAAAGACATACAAATTTGAAACTTGGAGATACAAGGTTTCTGCCCAACAGTGACGATAACTAAAATGATATGATGCTTTCTTGGATTTAAAGGTATAACTACGGCTTTCCAGGTACCAGAGTGAACACATTCGCTTTTCTTTTTTTTTTAAAGAAGATAATTGGCTAAAAGGTTTGAGAGTGATTCTACAGCTGTCCATGCTAAAAAAAAAACTTTTAATAGGGTTGTCCGATATTGGCTTTTTTACCGATAACCGATATACCGATATTGTCCAACTCTTAATTACCGATACCGATATCAACCGATACCGATATATGCGGGGATTATTGTGATTAGGGTAAGCTCAAATTTCATATCACACACACCATATACAGTAAGAACTCCTGTAACTTATTCATAAAGCAAAAAAAAAAAAAAAAAAAAAAGTTTTTTTTTTTTTTTTTTCAAAAACCGATACCGATATTTTCCCGATATCAATTTTTATGCTAATATCGGCCGATAATATCGGGAGGCCGATAATATCGGACATCCCTAACTTTTAACAATTATTGGCGGGAGGAAAAAGGTCTTTGTGCAGCGGTGGTACTGAATAAGTGGTACTGAATTTGAAGCTCAACAAAAGCTAATTCATCCTAGTGTATGACGGAGGACAATTTCACAATACATTTAAATCTCTGCGATACGATTATTCTGAGTAGTTTGTTATCACGATAAATGATAATAGCGATTATCGTCCCATCCCTAACCCCAGCATTATCTGATAACATTCCAACTAACCCCAGCATGATCTGATAACATTGCAACTAACCACAGAATGATCTGGAAAACATTCCAACTAACCACATCATTATCTGGAAACCATTCCAACTAACCACATCATTACCTGTGGAAAACATTCCAACTAACCACAGCAATATCTGCTGTGGTTAGCTACACATAGTTTTATGGGTGCACAGCTGCTAACAACCGCGCATTACAAACAAATCAAGGCAAGCAACATTGCAAAAGTGTCAATATGGAGTAACTGACAGTTTACAAATGAGGGTCAATTTGTGAAATTATGGGTGTAACTTTACCTTCTCAGAGTTGAATTCATGATTTTGTAGTGTAGAAGTGTGCCTAATTTTTAGGAGGTGTCTGTGAGTATGTCGCTACAACATTTGGATTAGGACATGGAGTGAAGATTACATGTAGGTGTAGGATCTGGACACTGGTGATACACACTGTCTTTAGTAGAAGGCCTCACGATGTACATAAGTACATCTCAGCCAGAGTAGAACATTGTGACAGGTACAATTAATGACTCAGGCTCACTTACAAACATCTGGAGTTCATCCAAACCCTCCCATACCATTGCTTATGTTACATGCAACACACACACACACACACACACACACACACACACACACACACACACACACACACACACACACACACACACACACACACACACACACACACACACACACACACACACACACACACACACACACACACACACACACACACACACACCAAGGCCAAGGCCACTGGTTGTCTGTGACCGGGCCACACGTAAAGAACTTAAGGAGTTGAGTACAAGTTGTGATTTTCTTTTTTGGGAAGAAGATTTTTGAAAGCTCATCCGGACCAGATGCAGACCATCTTCCTGCACAGAGGACACCACAACAGGAGCAGGCTATGGAAAATCGACAAGAACTGATTTTCAACAGATCTACAAGGGAACCTCACAGCTCCAACCCTGTGATGACACTAGAACTCTACCTCACGGCACCAACCCTGTGATGACACTAGAACTCTACCTCACGGCACCAACCCTGTGATGACATGACAGAAACGAAGGTGAAAAAGAGGGGGGGGGGGACATAAAGGGGGGGGGGGGGACAGGAAAACCCTCCCATACCATTGCTTATGTTACATGCATCACACACACACACACACACACACACACAGCTCCGTGCACAGCCAACAGACGAAGGCAACGAATGCATGTGCATAGACACACATGTGAAGTCTAGATATAAATACTGTAGGACAAAGAAACCTGGCTCTTGCTCTGGCCCCTTCCATCGACCACATGTAGCAGCAAGGCCTCCTGTACCTCTGTGCTGTTTTATACAATAAACCAACTTAAGGAACTTGTACTTGTCTGGACCTTCCAACTATGTTTCACACTTGTACAATATACTGCATAGGTCTAACAGTCAAGGCATGTTTCCAGCTTGGTCTCATTTAAGGTTTAATGCTGCTGTGAGGTGATACAGTATGCATCATAGATAACATATTACTAAGACAATTGTGTATATGCAGAAATATCATGTTCAGAAGCAGAGATACGCACTACTTTGTCACGACATGAAGGCTTCAAATGCCAACCTCTGAATGTACCTTGATCTGATAATGGTATACTTTTATTATTGTGCTATACTTTTAATATTGTTTTGTGCACCGGGACAATAACAAGGACTGACAGAAACACAGATCGACCGCTATGCCCATATGTGGTCATGTGCATATATGGGGCCGACCGACTTCAAACTCCGCACATGCAGTGGCAAGGACTCGAGGGAGTGTGGTGCCCGCCGTCGAGTAGTTCGGATATCCAGTTGTCCAGAACTGCCGATCTAACTAATATGTCCATATATGGGTATTCCAATATATGGGCACATGTTGACAGACATAAACATATCTCCATATATGGGCACAAAAGGGACACAGACAGACAGGTACAACAGGTACTCTGACAAAGCCCCCAACACTATGACTCAGACATATTGGTCGGATCGGCAGTGCGACATAGGTGTGAGGGTCACGTAACAGCCCGAACTATAGATGTGAGGTGGAGGGCAACTTAGATATATTAGCATATCACCAATTTTTTACAGCCACAACTCACGATATGAAAATAGCAAGTGTCGCCGAAGCTTATCGGATGTCCCTAGGGATCCCATAAAACCTTGAATGTTTACTACTGCAATTTTCCCTGGGTCAAATATCGACTCGGCTCATATTGACACATCGTAAACATTTATCTTTTGTCATTGATTTCATTAACATTAAAATATAGTTGTGTTTTCAACTCTGGTTTCGCAAGACACAAACAAATATAATATGATCTGCTGCTACTGCAATGTTTCTTCATGGCCTGCTACGAACAGAATGGAAGAAAATATTCACGGCGTGTCACTGTATGCACTGTAATTTCAAATGAGGAATACAGCCTTTACTCTCCAATGTGCTCATCATTCTGGAGGTAGGTGGCAATCATTTTGCACTCCACATTAAATGACTACCGGTATGTTGGTGAATGCAGTGTGAGGAGGAAGATTGGCACTATTGTTATAGGCAAGGGTAGCAGGGAGTTCTACAAAATGTTGTCATTAAATAGTAACCTGGAAAACAGGGAGGGTTGTACATCAGAGTGACACCAAATGTCAAGCAGTAACAAGAGGCAAAATGAGCTATCTAACTATATAAATGGCGAGCAACTTCCGCACCCTCGGTGGTGACACCCCACAGCTCTGTTATCGACTAAACAACGCACCGCCAGACCACATGTCGCCTACTGACTCGCCACGCCGGCCGCGCTGAATTTACGCCTCGCGTAGGGGACATCTCACTGCTCACTACACCGTTTCCACCGCGCAACATAATTAATTCTACTCACCAAATGTCGGACAAAACGGAAGGGGAGCCCGCTTCGTACCGTTTACCGTGCGCACGCCCTCATCACCACAACAGCAGCCAGCCGCTGCGGGTTTCTTTTCCTTTTTTTCAAAACTTTTTTTTTGGTCACCATTTTCTCCAGGCACCATTTCTGGTGTAACGTCGGGTGTTTCTTTTCACCAGCCAATCACCTTTCACGTTGCCACGTCCGTTGCCACGTCGCGCTGACGTACGCTAAACAAGCGCTGCCGTGCGCACAATGCAAACGAGCCCAAAGGCGCGCAAAAATAAGCCGCGCATTGCTTAGACACAAAGTCAGACCTGGCAACGCAGCCTACGCCAATCATGTGTGAGAGATCTACAAGCTATGGGCCAGAGACGCCACCGTATCTTAGCAACAACTACAGCGCTCACTCTCATTGGTCGTGTCACGCTAACAGCAGTCTCCAGACAATGGCATCGCAGACAGCTTGCTGTTACTGCTGTAGCCATCACAGGCAGTTGCAGCACGACGGACAGGGCGCTGTGATAGCTGCCATGTCGCTAACGCTAACCTGGTTGTCATGCCTGCAGCGGCTGTGCAATCACTTTGTCAACAATGCACGTTCGTGTGGTGAATGTCTATATTGCTGCTCAGTTCGTCCATTGTAGATGGTGTATGTTTGTGTGTGTCTTCTGGAGAACTATTTAGCTCCACAGCAACTACAGTAACTAACGTAATGGCAGGACCGCCCCGTGCAAGGCATGTTAGGCTGCATTATGGTCATGTAGTAATTTCAGATAATTTCGCTCCGATTAGAGCAGTGTCTATCAACCCTTTCACGCCGCCCCCCCCCCAAATACACGTACTTGATCTGGGCCCCCCCCATTCTGTTTGACTCCGTTCCACAAGTAAATATTGTGAAAATAGCCGATCTACAAGCTCGAAACGCCTCACGTTGACAGGCTTTGTAAGCTTGGAGATCAGCTATTTCCTACATGATTGCCTCTTTCTTACATTCTTTGCCAATGTGGCCCATGTTTTCATAGCATAGTTTATTGACTACTTCTGTTGCAGAAATGGCCATTTCCTTTACTTTCGGTTTTTTATTGTCTCCGCCAGGCCGAAAGGCATGGCGCAAGACTATGTTTCACCCCCTGTCCGTCCGTCTGTGATAGCTAATCTCTCACATCGTTGACTTGATCGCAGGAAAATAACAGCCCGATGTGGAGAGTCAGTGAGAGCTGGATAAACGACGTAAAATGTGTCAAAAGGAGTCTGTACGGCTGTCGATAAATGAACACATGACGTCGGTGGGAGAGGAGATATTGTGTCTTTTGGACAAACTGCAGCGTGGTGCTGATGTTTGTTGTGTGAAGCAGCTTAATGTCAGAGTGTTTGGCTTGGAGCAGTGCCGGTGCTAGGTAATTTGGCGCCCTAGGCAATATTTTTCCTGGCGCCCCCCCCTCCCCCCCCCCCCCCCCGCACCGCCACCGTTTTCTGCCACAGCGCCACCTGGTTTTTTTTTTTTTTTTTTTTTTTTGCGCCCCCCCCCCTAGTGGCGCCCTAGGCAACTGCCTACTCTGCCTAATAGGGCGCGCCGGCTCTGGCTTGGAGCGCCTCAGTGCGGCTGCAGAGTTCATGTGCAACCTCTTCCAGAGAGACACAGAGACACTAGAAACTCTGCTGGGGAAAAAAAACACTGCTGGGCATTGACTTTCCTATGGACATTGATCTACACACTGCAGGTATATCTGCTACACACACAACATCAAACTACACACTGCAGGTATGATGCAGCGTTTGCATTACAGCCAGCATGCCAGCGTAGTTCCCATATGGTTTCAAGGTGGGCTAAACCATATGGACCCCATGTCAGCAATGTCAGCAATGTCAGCGGCATCCACTTCAGTCCCAACTGCGATGCCCATGCAGGCTATAAGTAGCTTCTACCTGGCCCTTAGGTGGGCCCCAACTAGCCATGTTTATGTGGGACCAAGGCGGGTCCTAACTGGGTTTGCCCATGCAGGCTTTAACTGGGTTCTACCTGGGCCCTAGCTGTACCCTAACCAACCACAGTGCAGTGCCCATCGCTCCAATTGTTGTGACGTCAGGGCTCTCAATACTGCACATTGGTGGAGGAGGAGGGTCCGCAGGGCGACCGCACACATCGCTGAACCAATGGTAGCCCACGGATGTTTCCTCTGTGGATTTACAATCTGCCCCTCTATGCCACATATCATCCGCACTACAGGGTCTTCACTGACCGAGCCACGGCCCCACTGACCCTCATGACGCTACGCCACTTAAACGTGCGGCAGCATGCGCTGGGTTGCCAGGTTTGCACAGCCTGCGCCAGAAACAAGCAACCACCTTCATGAAAAAAAAAAAAACACCGAAATGGTCCGCAATGTTCCAGGGGTGTCCCCGCGCGTCCCAACACTCCACAGGGGGTCAGTGGACCATCAGGGGGTCCGCGGACCCCCTGTGGACCCCCTGAAACATAACAAATATTATTTCTTCAAATTTTTTCCTTTTTCAAAAAAACTTTTCCCCAGTTTCACTCCGGCGATTTGGGTCCCCCAATATACACACGGCCACGCTGGGCCCCGTGCGCGGCTGGGGTTGAGGGGGGCGTAGCCCCCCGAAACTCTAGTTAGTAATATTTGATACTTGTTCAAAAGATGATATTATTAATTTTATAAAAAAGGGTATTTATATTCAACTAGTCCATACTCCGGGTTGTGCGCACTCAAAGTATTAAGTGCTCTGTTCACTTCATGTGGGACAAAAACTGTTAAACTTTCAGGACTGCTCCGCAGTTTCCTTTATCTCCGAAATGGCAAAATTCCACAAAAAGTTTGATGCAGTGTTACGTGTTAATGGCATTGATTGAGCACAGCTGGTGAGACAGACAGTGTGGGGGAGAGAGTTGTTAAGAGTGACGATCGCAGGCCAGGTGCTGTTGGAGCTTCAGGATCATGCTGAGCGACATGGATACGATCTTAACTTCAATCCCCCTCTGCCAAATCCCGCTGTCATTCAACCATATCATTTCATCACAGTGCACGTGTAAATCTGCGTGCTAGTGCTATGAAGATGATATCCAAAGCGTCCTCCCGCTTATAAAACACAGTGTGTGTGGACACGGGCTGTAAATTTAAAAAGTTTGCAGCGTGTATGTGTTCTACCGTTCTATCTGTGTGGCCGTTTGTAGCCAGTCGCTAGAGATGATCCCATAGCTTGCAGGAAAAACGATAATAAACAGCTTACATTTTTGGAAAGTGAAAAACAGGCATCGTGGTTGTGTGCATAATTATACAAATGGCCAATGGCCGTGTGCAAGTTCAGATCAATTGCTCAAGCCACAGAGGACAACCATGCAGAACAAAGAGGTTTTGATGACAGAGGTTTCCTTATTATATAGTAGGCTAGTAGGATAGGATAGTAGGATATAGTAGGATATACAACAACCAAGGTCTAGGACTTATTAACACCATAATACTTTATAATTGTAATTTCATAATTTTGTCTGCACTCCTATTTATTTCTTGTAACTGTACCTTTGCACATGAATGCAGTGGACATTTGTCCACTGCATTCACCCATCCTGACTACAGTGTTAGGACTTGCAGTGGGCACTATTAATACAGTGCCCGGGGAGCAGTTTGGGCTCTTGCTCAGGGACTCTTCGACACAAGCTGGCTGGGCAGACCAGAGGGGCAGACCAAGGCCCTTCTAATTCCCAGATGGTATCTATTCAGCGATGGATGCCCCATTATGCCTCATTATGTCAAAGGTATAAAGACCTCCACTAACAGAATGGCTTCACATGGACATTCGAAGACCCCTGGTAGACTGTGTAAACATAGTGACCTCAGAATACTCTACCTAAGTGCCTTACCATTGACTATCCCTTCAAGGTCCTGTTAACGTTTCCCTCTGACTTAAAGAGATTATGCTAATAAGTAAAGACAGGGAAACCGGCTGTAATTTCCTTTCAGATACATGGGCGCTATCAGTAGTCAATAAGTAATAACATAACTGTAACAGCACATAAGATGAATAATACAGTAACTAATTACTGCAACTGACTGGTGTGTTGACAATTTTTACTCCACACCTTTATAGTAGGTTACTAAAATATTAAGAGGTTTGGCAAGCCACACTGCACAAAACCAAATATTGACAGATTTTTTTTCAGTTAGGTCAAACTGAGGCTAAATCTCAGATAAAAAAATGATAAACCCAGCTCAGTGCCCGCTGTCCCCGTTGGGACTGCATCACCACCTTGTCATGTTTTTTATTCTACTAGAAAGACACAGCTTGTTGTGGCTGATTCCTTAACTTAATTGAATTGTATCCCTAGTCTCCGTCTTATAAGGAGCACATAGCTGCCAGGAGAGCACTTAAGACGCTGCATGCACTCACATCCCCTAGTCAGGAGGCTTTTCTTTAACCCATTGAGACCTGAGGCCGATTCTACAAATGCCTTCTAAATCAGTAGTTCTCAAACATTTTCATGTCAAGGACCCCCAAAATTTGTGTTCAAAATTCAAAATGATTCAAAAACACTTTAAAGATGTTTTTCTCCAAAATAGCATATCGCTGCAGGAACCAGCTAACTCCATTTTTCCGCTTTTGCATTTTTTTCCATAAATCAGGGCCATTGAACACCCTTTACGTCTGTGTGTTGATTAAAAAAATATTGAACCAATTAAAAGTATTATAAAGTGCTTCTGACAAAACCAGCTAACTCCATTAGAACATCAAACTTTCTGCTAAACCAGCTAAGTTCACCAAAGGGGGGTGGAGTTAGCTTGTTTAGCTGAATCCAGGCTCCACCCCCTTTTGACCTCCAACCTCATTGTGAGCTTGGAGGTCCATTCAGCTGTTTTTATCAATGATGAACAAAACCTCCTAACTCCATTTTTGTTTTGTTTTTGTCATTTCCTGAAAAATTAACATTTTGGAGTTAGCTGGTTGCTGCCGGACAGCAGAGATATGTACAAGTCTGCAACGCTGCATGAAGTGAAGCACTGTGAGCTTGAAGATCTGCTATTTTTGAGAACCACTTTTCTAAATCCTAGGAGTTTTCTGAAAAACGTGTGTTGCTATATATATATATATATATATATATATATATATATATATATATATATATATATATATAGCTAAAATGTAAAATGGCACAGATGCTTTACCGGTTTTAATGGATTAAACGGATACAATCACAACAATATGGGTGGAATTTTAATATTGCCCCGCCAATACTCCCCAAAGCAATCACTGCACACTCATTACGTGGGGTGGGGGGGGCACCAAATTGGATTATGGGCCACGAGCGCTTACATTTTCCGAAGGGGACTAAAAGGAGTTAAGGAGCATCTGTATCTTCTTGTCACCTCACAAGGGAACAGAGTAAATAAAGACAACCAGTGATTTTCAGTGGGGTCTTCGACAATAGCATTGTAGTCATTGAACCGAATTCAGTTAAGACTTCATAGCCCAAGCGCAGTAGATTAGAAAACTCCTATCCTCTATAACGTCTCTTATGCAATGCTTATACTTATCCTTTCTACAGTCCCTTGACTTGATTAGCTGTTGATACCTCAGGCCACGTGACAAAACAAGGATCACATCTTGGTGTTATCTCAGTTAATCACCCAATTACCACTAATTGTGTTTATACAATTGTGTGTGGGTTGGATTGTTTGCTCAATGTCCTTGAAAATGACTAAATGCTGTCGCTTCCTTTGGACAAAGTTCTGCATATGGCTGCTTAAAATAATGAATTGTTTGAAACTGTAACTTTAACAGGGAGACAAACTGAGACCTGGGTCTTTTTTACAGAAGTGCCATGTAAATGCATACAAATTACACATACATTTTAAATTATAAAAAGTAGTATTAGATATTAGTCATAGATAACGTCTTAACACATTTAAAGATAATTATTCCCTGAATGTCCCAAAATAATTCCTTTATGGTCCACCTGGCTGTGACACAATCATGCAATTATTGTTAAGATAGCAGAAATGAAAACCATGGCAGCTAAGATTGGCAATACAATTATGTGAACCCAGAAAATCTCCATGTCTCTAATAGTGATATGCAATGTCACAAACCAACCCAACAATAGGAGCAAAATATTGAGGTAGCACATTACACCCAGTCAAGAATAGATGATACATCACCCGAATACCAACTTAAAATTTCCTACTTATGTGTCTCCAGTTGTATTCTCTTCAGCACACAGCAATCACACTATAAATGCAAATGAACAAATGCGTCAAAATACAGTACAACATTGCAACAGGGGTAATCTGATCTCTTGTCCCATCAACAGCGCTTCCTCTCCAACAGTCTGATTACATCATGTCATCTCACGTTAACATTATGTAGCATTCACATAGAGTAGTCTACTGCTAATGTGAACGTAGGGAATGCTTGCTCCGGTAAAGATACACCTTGGGATTATAAATTGTGTTATTGAAAGAATTGCTTCACTGACTTTCATCAGCTGATTAAACATTTTGGCAACAAATACTGCATTAATGCTACCTATACTTCAAAATGACCTTTATTTCGCTAATTACCATATAATTGCATTCCCTGTGGAATTTAACTTGCAATGTTCTGCAATGTTCTGCACTACGGAGTGTGACTTGAAGCTACACACGAGAGAGCAATTGATTTCCTTGGTATAAAAATGCGGGACTGGAGTGAGTAGTGGAGTAAATGTAAAGTGTTGTAATTGTGAGTCTAGCTTTACCAAGCTAGACTGAAGACAGCTATAGTCTAGCTAGCGTCATGGTGTCTCGGACAGACTGCCTTCCCTGAAGGAGTGCAGAGACTACCTAATGGTTTCTTTCAATGTAGGGAACACATACAACTATTACAATATGACATTTGATTTTTCCTCTACGATCTTCAAACGCTACCTGTGGCATGTTGCCCAGGTGTGAACAAATCCATGCTCAATGGTTAACATTAACGCAGGAAGCCAGAACAGCTTTTCCATAACATGTTCCCCTGCTTTGAGCTCTCCCAATTTCCTTCTCAGCCCCTCTGACGTGGTTCTAACACAATTTTCTACATCAATTTTCTACATCAATATGATGGTCCCACGCACCCCCGGCCAAAGTCACCTCCTGCATCACTTCTCGCAGAGCGTGACTGCAGGGAGGCAGGGAACACCTCCCTCGAGGCTCAATTGGACAGAGGGTGTGAGAAATGCAGAGAGAGGGAGGACTGAGTGTTTATCAGTAGGACAACACAGTAGCTTCACAAACAGCGCTAATTACACGGGGATAAAGGCTTGTTCATCACACAGCTTACGAGCCACAAGTTAATTGCCTCTGCTTGTAGTCCCATCCCCCTCCTGTCTGAAGTCCGCCATCATCCCAAAGTCACTCTGGTTTGGAAGAGACTGCTCTCAACCTTTCATTTGATGTTTATTTGACGTTTTCTTAATCGATTTGCTTTAGCCATATAACAGCGATTCAGGAATGCAAGCCAACACAGACAGTTAGAAGTCAAAAGCTGTGAGGAGTCTAAACCTTTTACTGTTTCTGACATTTGTATTAAATATAACAGATATGTATACTCTTTAATGTATGGCCAAATCTGTGCTGGGCCACATCCTTTTACAGCAATGCCGCCGCCACCCCCAAACTTTCAATTTCAACAACATTTTGGGTACATTTCAAGCATAATTAAAACTATCCAACAATTTTGATGATGTTTGAACAAACTATCATTGATGTATGTCCAAATATGTGCCTGTGAAAGTAGCGGTTTAAGAGAAAACGTTAACCAAAAGGATATGAAACATATCCTGTGCATTTTTTTGGACAAACATGTTTTAATATATAGTCTGATTTGTGTTATGCCACACTTCAATTGTAGTGCCCTAGTGGTTGATTTAAATGAAACTTTCGGGTATGTTTCAGGTACTCATGTAGACATATCCTACAAGTTTTGTGATGATCGGACCAAGAGTTGTTTTATTTACTTTGTTCTATTTATTTGCTGAGCCACACCCTTTTGAAGTTCATTGGTCAATATCTTCAAAACTAAATAAGATATCAGCAAGCTAAGCTATATGTCTGACTGTCTGGCTGCCTGGCTCTAGTTTTGATAAGCGTGGTCCAATAATGAGCCACAGGAGAAGATTTGGTAGCAATCGCACCTAGAGTTTAGGAAATGTGTTTCTCAAAACATTCAAAATATAAATATAGTCGTTCTTGAGGCTAATTTGTAGATTGGGTATAGACAGGGGTGCACATAACTGGTGCGCAGGTGCGCATGCGCACCCAAAATAAAAAATGCGCACCACATCAGGCGACGCGAGGCGCTTTTGCGCACCAACAGCTGGGACAGGAATTTCCAAGCTTTTATTTTTTAGCAAAACTAAAAAATAAAAGCCTGGAGATCGAGGCTAGGAATTTACTTCCTGAAGCCACACTCACACAATCACTCTAAAGCACCCGTCGCCCCCATGTACAGCCATTAGGCACAGGGGTAGAGATATGACTCACGTCGCCTCGCATCGCCTCGCATTGCCTCGCTGCGTGCACGCAGCCAGCAGCGGCTGTTAGAGGCACTCGTCACCGATGATGGACGCACCGTAATGTAATGGTGCAAAATATGCCATGAACGTCCCAATCTGGCGGATAAAATCAGCGCAGCAGCACAGGGCACCAACCTTGGGGGCTTTATCTAACAGCGTGAGAAAGAAAAAACGGCGAAAATCGGCGGAATTTAGAAGCAGAGCGTCCTTTTTTTCTCTCCCCCCCCCCCGTTGACAAAACTGTCCGGTGCGCACCGTGCTGACCCCCCCCCCCCCCCCCCCCGTTGACAAAACGGGACGGGCGCCATGCGCACCAAGTCACATGTCCAGGTGCTCTTCTGCGTACCAGACCTAAAAAGTTATGTGCACCCCTGGGTATAGACTAGCCTGGGACCAGACGAATCTGCCAGTGCAAAAAAAATGCACTCTGCGATTTGGGTCTGGCACTGCTCCATAGAGAATCCATTTCCTGCTCCAGAAGTCGAATATGGGAGACTGTAATTGGTAGTTGGTTTGTAGGTCTAACCAATTGCGTCGAGAGTCATTGTATTGATCGCGCCCCCTTAGGAAAAAAAAACGTCCTCATAGAAGCACCAGACTCATATCCACGCAGTGATATAGTCTGTCTACGCCAGGCTAGGTATAGACTGATGTGGCACATTTTGTGCACTTTAATGGTGTGCCATTGCAGCCAACACTACCAATATAGGGAACAAAATCCACAGAAAGAGAAGAAAAAGAAAAAGGAAAAAAAGAAAGATCTGTGCTAGCTTTGAAAGATATAACCCACGTAAGGATCCAGAACATGCATCCTCCAGAAATCTATCGCCCTCCTCAACGTAGTGTTATCTCCAGTAATCTGAATGCATATATGAAGAGGTCACCGAGCCATGTCATTCAGTATGGAAACTGACTGCACCACAGAAGTGCAGTCAGGCTGTGCCTTAGGCAATAGAGACCTGTGGATCAATAATAAAAAATGTGCACTTGAGTGATGGGTTCAAAATGGCATTTAGATGTGTTTATTATGTAGATGTTTTTTCCATAACGGCAGTGTGTGTGTGTGTGTGTGTGTGTGTGTGTGTGTGTGTGTGTGTGTGTGTGTGTGTGTGTGTGTGTGTGTGTGTGTGTGTGTGTGTGTGTGTGTGTGTGTGTGTGTGTGTGTGTGTGTGAATAGCTGTGAATAATAAGTGGAGGGAAATCATATACGTGTACGTGGTTAGAATAAAGTAGGACCCACATGAAGAGCCCCCCCCCCGCCCCAACATTAAAGACAAAATCATCGAGGACTCATAATGCTATACTGTCAGACTGTCAGCACCATGGACAACTGTACATAGAAGTAATGCAAAAAAATCCTCCTCCTAGTAGCATTAGTTTTGAGAGATTGTTAAACTCTAATCTTTTTCTGTTATTTTGTATTATTATTATTCATGCACTGTTGGCCTGGTAGCATTTATAGTTTATTGCATAATATTTCAAACCTAATTTAGGTTTACTACTTTGTGTTAGTTGACACATAGTTACTAGTGTTCCTAGTGAAAATTAATGACTCGCCTACTATTTCGCTGTGAATGTCGAGTTCCTCACAGGTTCTTCTGGAATTAAAGCTGGCTGTTCTTTTGAAGTAGTGTCTAGTGTGTCGTCTTTGAACTGAGTAACCACACCACAACTCCCCACAATACACAATTAAGTTATTCAGTTCTTGCATCATGTCAGTCGGGGTCCTCTGAGAGGGCAGGCCCGTTTCAACTGAAAGGAGCTGAACACATAGCTAAGGCTGGCAATTCCCACATGTATACCCCCCCACACAGTCACACTGTGCAGCAGAGAGAAGGGTGAATAAATCTGCAGTTGACAGCTACAGAAGTCAAGGGTGGGGTGGCCATAGCAGCGAGCAGTCAAATGGTCATAGCAAAAGTGAACAATTAACAAGTGTAATAGCTGGGTATTCCATCATGCCTTCCATTTGACGTTCACAGACTAGTGGTACTTTGTTACAAGTAAATGGCCTACATTCAAAATGTTACTTAAGTAAAAGTGGGCCTATAAAGATATTTGCACCAAAATTCTTACAGTACTCGTTGTGCAGAATGGCCCATTTCACAATTTATCTCTAAATCTGTCAAAAAATATTTTTGAAAAAGCAAATCTCCAAGCACACAAAGTATCAAAATGTGATTTTCAAAGTATATAATAAGGCTTAAGTGGTTAATGCAATAAATGTATGTTTTGTAAATAATAAAAGTATAGAAACTAAAGCTGTCAAAATAATTGTAGTGGAGTAAAAGGTACAATATTTGCCTCTGAAATGTACAGGAGTAGAAGTATAAAGTATCGAAAAAAAATCAAATCAGGTAAAGTAAAAGTACCTCAAAACTTTAAGCCTACTTAAAAGTACAGTACTTCAGTAAATGTACTTAGTTACTTTCAATCACAGAGAACCTTCCTTTCAACCCCCAATTATCTCTGGTCAAAGTCAGTGCAGGTTCATACATTCATAGAGTGCCTTAAGAGGTGTTGCATGTATAGGAGCACGGTATTTTTACTGCCGCCAGAAGTTGAACAGCGAAAGCCAGCCAAAGATGGGTGTTCAAACACTGCCACGTGATTTCATGATGAGGCATGATCGCTTTTAGCTCAGCATCATCAACATACACCAAACCAGCCTTATAATGACCCTTTCAGTTATTCAAATATATCTGATTATTTCTTAGGCCTAGAGATGCAGTCAGCGTTCACATAACCTGTACTGCCTAGTCAACTTTATATTAAGAATCTAGGGTGATGTGCTTAATATTGAGACCTCTTCTCATTACATTATGATGAGAATAGCCTTTTTTATTAACTATGTACAATAAACCTGATGGATTCAGGTAACACATTGGAGAACGTATTGCAAACTTTTGAAGCAGTAGCAAAAAGTAAAGAGAGACAGGCCTAAAGGCACAAGCAACAGAGATGCTCTCTGACTCACACGCACGAAAACACACACACACACACACACACACACACACACACACGCACGAAAACACACACTCTCTCTCTCTCTCTCTCTCTCTCTCTCTCTCTCTCTCTCTCTCTCTCTCTCTCTCTCTCTCTCTCTCTCTCTCTCTCTCTCTCTCTCTCTCTCTCTCTCTCTCTCTCTCTCTCTCTCTCTCTCTCTCTCTCTCTCTCTCTCTCTCTCTCTCTCGCACGCGCACACACACACACGCACACACCTGCCGTTGAGCAAGGCGAGGAGCTCCCCGGCGTGGTACAGGTCGTTTCGCGTCACCCTGCTGAAGCGGAACGAGTTGAGGTTGCAGAAGGTGACGGCCGGGAACACCATCAGGCTGGCCGCCACCTCGTCCAGCTTGGTGACGTGGGGGTACTGGAAGTACAGCTGCACGCGGTCCACGCACACCAGCACCAGGACCCCCAGGGAGCCCAGGAAGAATAAAATCCACAGGGTGCGCTTGATGCACATGCGTTCGTAGGTGAACATGTGCGAGATGCCGTGCAGCGTGGACCTGCTGGCGAACACCTCGATGGGAGCCGGCCGTTTGTAGTCCATGTTGTCCATGTCTTCTGACTCCGCTTTGATGTCCATGGTGGAGGCTTGGGTTGAGACGGGAAAACGGGGAGAATAAATCTCAAGACTTTTCTGCACAAGGTTTGGCTCCACCGATCAACTGGAAGGAGGTGACTAACTGCAAGTTCACGCCCCTCTACGCATGTGTTTGTATGTTTTTCATTCAGTGAGATGTTAAATGGGGGCGAGCGTGTTTTGGGACGAGCCTTTCCGGTTACCGGCGAAATGACCAAAGATCCATCAAACACCTGCAGCGAAGTCAGAGCATCTTTACAAGAGATTTCAACCTTTTTGTTTCGTGCCTGAGATTAAAACAGATCAAACGACAGAGAAAACCACACGTTCTTCTGCCTTCGTTCACAGTCCCATCATAATCAATAAACTGATGTCCAGCGGCGCATGGATGGATAGAATCCAACCCTGTCCACTCCTTACGCACTGCTGGAACGATTTAAGTGGATATTTCGTCTCCAAACTTGAAATGAACCATAATCGATGGAACAGAAATAATTCGGAATGTGGGGGGAAGTGGCAATAAAATGTTTAAAAAATCAGAAAAACAACAAAAAATCACAGCAGCAAAACGTCGTGTGTAGAGTAGAGAGAGTAGACAGCTACATTAATTTAGCCCTTTCTTTTTAGCGTCCCAGCACCATGTGTAACAAAAACACTCAATTGTTTTCATACGCCGTTTTAAACAATCTGCGATGCAGCCAGTTGCGTATAACCCCGAGTAAACAGCCGCATCATGGCAGAGCAAGAGCAGCTTTCTGTCAAATCCCGGCGGTGCGCGACTGCATGCTTCTCGTATCCCTGTCGAACGGACGCCACAACAATGCAGTCATAATAACTCCGTGTTATTTCCCTCCTGCGGGCTTATCCTTTTAAAGAACGTCTCTCGGAGGAAGCGATGCAAGACCAAGAGAAAAAAAAACATAATCCCCCAAATGAGCAGCTTCTCTCGGGGAATTCTCGGGAAAACCCTCAGAGAGTAGACAGCCGTGGCTTACCCCGGATCAATTAAATTCGCCCAGGCTATCAGGAGAGAGCAAGGATTGGATGATGGCACGTGTTTTACATTGGGTGACGACTAGGTCTGTTGCAGCTCCTCCAAGTCACAGTTCTTGATGTAACTCGGTCATGATGAGCACAGGGTTCAGTATCCTCATGTAGAACACTGTGTGTGGGGGTTATAGGAGCACAAACAGGGGAAATATGAGGGCTTGAGAGGTCAGAGAGAGAGAGAGAGAGGTAGAACTGCTGACGTGAGCTGTAAGGTAGGCGCCTGCAGCTCTTCTTGCCATCACGCTATACACACATCTAAGGGACAGACCACCACTGTACACCCATATAAATTACACCACACACACACTCACACTCACACACACTCACACTCACAGCCACAGGGGGTTGGCTCTCACTCACTCACTCACTCACTCACTCGCACGCACGCACTCACGCACACACACACACACACACACACACACACACACACACACACACACACACACACACACACACACACACACACACACACACACACACACACACACATGCAGATCATCACCATGCATTTGTGCAGGCAAGTACATACACACACACACACACACACACACACACACACACACACACACACACACACACACACACACACACACACACACACACACACACACACAGGAGCAAATCTATTTCCTCCCAGACCAATCCTCTGTAGTTTGGTGTTGACTGGAATGGAAAAATATGTCAGCGAGAATAAGGGAGCCGAGCAGAGACAGGCAGCAAAGATGTGCTGTGAGACTGTTAATGCCAAATCTGTCATAGAAACCCTATCTCCACGAGGCGAGAGGAGCTCACCCGTGAAATTGCTCATAATGCATCCATAATCGCCATTTGCCACAGTATTGACTGCAACAATGTGGCAGTCATCTATAAAGGCGACGTCTTTATTGATCAGCAGCATATTGGGAAGCTGAGACTTGCTCATATTCTCCAGTGGGGTGATGTGAATTCTAGGCAGCCACACCATGTGACAGAACAACGCAGAACGAGATATAAGATATGAAATTACTCTGTCTTACTTTAATAGCAAGTGCTGGGAATTACAGCACCCAGACATGTCTTTTTGTCATTGCTACCTGGTAGTGTATGAAAATAGATTAGCCTACAAAGAGGCTAGTCATATCCTTTTTCGTTATTCTGAAGAATATGATACTATAATGCTCTTTAAGTGGTACCTGGATGGGCATGTCTGACAAAGCCATTCTTCTGTTGTGGCAGTGGGCACGGAGCCTTCACGGTGCCTGCCCTTACCCTATCGTTCAGCCAACCTGCTCAGATTTCCCTGGGATTAATTCTCTTTCAATGGTATCTGGATGGATCTTGACAAAAGCATTGTTCTCTGCAGCCTACTCTGTTAAGCCAGCTTGCTCAGATCTGCCTGTGAATCGGGCCTGGGAATGCAGCTCTTCCCACTGGTGTTGGTCAACCCATGAATATGGGTCTCTTTCCCAGCAGAAAAGTTGGAATCAAAAGTAGATCCAGACTCCAGAGACCATCTGATGATGAAGAATGATTGTACTGTTGTGCCGACAAGATTATCCAGGAACGCAGCCGTTCCTGGATAATCTTCCGTCTATTACAAGCAGTATGACTATTCTTCTGTTCCAAGGAAGCACACAATTGTCAGATATTTCAGAAAACATTATGTTAACCTCTCAAATGTTACAGCAGCACTAAATAGGTTGATTTAAACTTCTGTGGAAAATAAGTGATGTTTTTCTTTTTTCACTTACAGTAGCACACGTTGCTACTATGTTGACATGTACAGATGTCAAGGTAAGGGTATCAAGAGTCCTGATACCTTGACATGTATCAATTGTACATTCTAGATAGCTTGATTCAAGACTACGAACGAATGACACTTGTAAAAAACAAACTACATCATACATCATCATCATCATTCCATATGGATATTATCAGTTGGTTTAATGAATAATCTAATACTATATGGCAATTTCCTTTGTCAGTATTGATAGGGGGTATTCTCTTTATTGAATCTCTACATGTTTGATGATCATTTAGAGACCATATAGGATAAATTGTGATGTTAAAATATTCCCCATAATGCTTGATAAGGTCAGGGTCTCCTTTAATGTTTTTTGGGGATGACATTATTACTGTGAGATGGCCTGCATGGGAGCTCCTCTCTGCTCTCCGCTCAGCTCGCTGCCAGGGCATGCATGCATAATGGCCTTTCCGTTGGCCAGAGCTATGCGGTGTGCCAGCCCACAAACTGGTAGGGAAGATGAATACATACACTGCACTCACACTGACAAATCTGCTTAGTTATTGGACACCAAGCTGTGCATAGAGGGAGCCAGAGGCTCTTGACCCACAGGACTCAAGACCCTATCCACCTATTACCTCCCCAGGAATAATCACAGGACAAATTTCCACCAACCAATCCCCAATCCCCTCCCAATCCAACTTGCTTCTGAGCAACTGTTGTCTTGGCGCCACACCAGAGGGATGATGTCATTAAAGGGACAGACAAGGTCTCGCGTAGACAGGTGGCCATTAGTTCTAATAATGGGTAACTGCAGGTTCTACCCAGGATGAATACATGGTAGGCTGGCAGTTGTTTGATCATTAGCAGTTAAGAACACAGGCAGGGAAATCCGTTCACTGAACACATCCAAACAGAGGTGCATAGATAGAGGTGCAGTAAAGCAGCAGCTCATCGAGTCTTCTCTCTCATGTGATGTGCAAGTCATTTATATGGAAAATCTAACTTCATTGGCCGTATTACATTTATCACACCTTCACACCCACACTACAGTGGGTGTTACGTAAATGGTCAGCAGCAAGCGTACTGCTTATTTCTATTTTTCACTCACATAATTGCCAGGAATGGGCCCTTGAGGCCGGGTCGTAACGGGAGCCTGGCTGGACCTTTATTTCACATACTTTAATGACGGTCATCAGTCTATATAAATAACTATATGTGCGATACAACCCCATTATAGACAGAGAACATTTATGTTTTTCTGTCTGTTTCAGACTTTTTTCCATGATGTATTTTGCGGGTAAGCATTGGCAATTTGGCCACATAAACCTGAAGTCAAGATCGCTCATTTGCTGTGAACACAACAAGCCCTGCCTATAATCAAAACCAAGAAGGAAGGGTTACTCTAGTCTAGTGACTTCACTGGTGCAATACAATTTCCAGTGATAATTTCATCCTTTTATTGCTTTTTCGAGCCATCTTGGGGTAGTTGATTGCATCTGAGAATAGGTTAACTGCATCTGCACCTCAAGTTTAATACAGCACAAATATTCTTCTTCTGAATCATTGTTTATCTACCCCTGGTACAGAAGGTTTAAATCCTCCACAAACAAAATAAGCTTAAAACCTCAGGGTCCATCCAAGGTGTGTGGCAGGGTATTTTGGAATACAAGTCTTTCATATTTACATTAGTCTCCTGTAGATACTTTAGCAATTGAGTTACTGGGAAATTACATTAGAAAGTATTTTGCCCGCAAGGCATTCTGTGTTGCCACCTACATTTACATTTGATATTATATGTATTATGCTGATTCTCTGTGTCTCTGCTGATTCTAATTGACAAGTAAGACTGCTTTATTCATTTTTACAAATAGCCTAGATTTAGAGCTGACCCGACAACTTTCAAGTACAAATACATGCTTTTGAATCATTGATTGTTGCCTACAGCTATACTGTAACTCCATGGAATGTACTGTATGGGAACGTTACCTCAATTTCTTACACAGACTGACACAAGGAGTCGAAAATGAAATAAAAATTGGCCTTGACGTAGGACTCTGGAGGATTTGGGTTTGAATACACCGTGGTGCATTCGGCTTTGTTGGGCGTCTATATGAACACAATAAGGCCTGTGTTCAAGGGAGGGAAGCCGGGCGGGGAGGGTGATATTTGTCTCTGCATGTACTGTAGTCCTACATGCTGGGGCGACACCTGTCAGCAGGGAGTGTTGGGCGGGAGGAGTAGAACGAAGGCTTTACGTCCTCCCGGTTGGGGCTCCTCCCTGACAGGTGAGTCAGATACAACAGCGGTGACAACACACAGATGTGTGGGGAGGAATCAATTGGCATAATGATTAAATTGGGGAGAAAAGGGAGAGAAAAAAGAAAAAAAGAAAGGAGAAAATTGGCCTTGAGGAGGAATTAATCCTAATGACTTCTTTTCAATAACACATCAAATATTCACATAATGGTGCTCTGTCTCAGTCTTTCTTCCCTTCTCTCTTGCTAATGTATGGTTGAACGCTGTACTTGC
Organism: Gymnoscopelus microlampas; assembly: GCF_963454915.1. Classification (NCBI taxonomy): domain Eukaryota; kingdom Metazoa; phylum Chordata; class Actinopteri; order Myctophiformes; family Myctophidae; genus Gymnoscopelus; species Gymnoscopelus microlampas. Next base: position 26,229,170 of record NC_139944.1, on the reverse strand, counting down.
AACAAAGAAGGCAAATGTAAATTGTATTGTACCACCACTGTATGAATGAGATATGGATTTAACAAAATAGGCGTGCAGTTTATAATGTGACATGAAAGCAATCAGTTTTCAGTGACGAGATAATTGAAAATTAACTCTGCCAATTACATTTGAATGGTTGACAGTGTTTTGCTCACTGAAGCAATTACTATGAGTGAATTCGCATTGATTTTGAACAGAACTACGTCTAGATTTTGAATAAACTTCAAAGTCCATGACAGCAATTGTCACTGTTGTATGTAGAATAACTCTGTCAATAAAATAACAGTTTAGCAACTCCCACTGTGGTTCAAAGTCAATTCTGAGTGTAACCTAGAAAAAAATTGCATAGCCCTGCAATGCCTTACACTCATACATTTAGTTTTTGTTGACAGCAAATGATTTGCAAGAACAGAATCCTAGAATGATGGTGCATTTCAAATCATCATTTATCTTATTTGATACAACAGGGAAAGTCCTCTACGGTATCAGTGAAGGGATAAACCAAGTAGCCTAGAAGAAGACCAAACAAATCCTACGTTAGTAAAAGTATCTGTGCTGCCAGAGATGGGGGACTATTTAACCACGTAAACCCTATAGTATATTATACTTTGTTGACCGTTATCCAGGGGTCTATGCTTGGTCTCCTCCTTTTTTCCCTCTACACCAAATCTCTTCACTGAAAATAGACAATCTGCTATTTTTCAGTTTACCTATTATGACATGCCCAGATTTATTTTTATTTTACTGAATTAGCCGTGAAATGACACAGACAGCCGCATCAGTGGATGTGAGCTTCCCACTATCCAGGACTTATAGAGACAATAGACATTGTGTCAGCAAAGCTTGCAAGATCATCATCCTGACCAAGCAGCAAAATATGACGTATATGAAGTAGGGAACGATGACAGAATGCAGACCATGTACTGTACTGTAAACTCAACATTGAAAACAAGGCAATGCTGGCTTTAAAACCACTGAAAACAAGGCAAGCACGCCTTGACACCTTGGCACGACAGAAGTGCTGTTGAGCCCTGTGAGGCGCACCCAAGTGGTGTGATGACTGCTCTGTTGCCGTCTTGAGTGGCATACTGATTGCGTAGAAATCAATTATGATCATTGTGTAGTCATCAAAATGGTACACGAAAGGGCATCCTCAGCGTCAGCATCAGACATTTTTGTCTGTCCTCATACAGTACATTTTCTGAAATTGCCATGCTGACTTTCCCAGGCAGGGGCTGACAAAGATGATTTTTTAAAATGTGTTCCAAATTTGTGAAATCTGCATGTAATAATGAACAATGTCAATTACCAATTACTTTCAATCCCTAATTCCCTGTTGCACAGGCCAGGCTGAATAGCCTTTCAGCAGACTAAAACCCGAACGAACATACTATATGCTATGTGCGAGGAGCATTTCTTACAGCTTGTTCTCCTGTTTATCAAGAGAGAAGTAACCCAAAATAATATTTTGGAATACTGATAAATTTGCAAAGATGAAATGGAGAAAAATTAATTAGTAAGCTTGGTGCACTGTGGATTTGTAAAATGTTTTACCATGACGATGTTGTTGTTATAAATGTGAATTAAGAAGTTTATCTCAGTTTATCTTAGACACCTGAAGAAGTTTGGTATAGTTCCCACGGTCCTTTGGGCCTTAGATGTACCAATACATATATATATTTATTACACGGCTTGGTTGAATGCTCGATTCTGATTGGTCAGTCATCGGTCATTATTTCTGGATAATGACCGATGATAATGACCGGTGAGACCGACGAGGAAACTGTGTAATCAGAGACTCAGAACACCTGCTCATATCAACCTGCGCTGCTTGATTTTATGCTTTATCCAACATTGACAGCCATGTAAACAAACAACCAATGTCATTTACAACTAAACGTTGCTCTCAAGAATGTTTTTGAAAACATTTGAAGTGAGAAATAGACGATGCAATAACCGAAAAGTCATTCTATTTGATCCACTGCACTTCCTTGTTTATCGTGGCACAACAACGGGGGAATACCAAAACGCTCGCCCCAAAACATAGTCGCCCTGGGGCAAATCCGGCGGTATTACAGGCAAATCGGCAGTAAACAGAATGGGGGGTGAGTGTGTTTTGGGGCGAGTTTTTTTCCATTTCGTCATTTGTTTTTGCGAGGCGAACTTGTCCGCCCAGCCCAATACTTATGGAATACTTTCATTGCCGTAAGCAAGGAAATACTTCGTTTTGTTGTTACTTTTGGGTAAATGTATTTATGTATGTATTAAGTAGTAATAAGCGGGATAATGCATGGGGAGGTAGTCATTATTGAAATTTAAAGCCCTTCAGGGCGATTAACCACCTCGGCTTCGCCTCGGTGGTTAATCGCCCTGTCGGGCTTTAAATTTCAATAATGACTACCTCCCCATGCATTATCCCTTGCATATATATATATATATATATATATATATATATATATATATATATATATATATATATATATATATATATACATATACACATACAAATATGTATATACATATACACATACAAATATATATATATATATTTGTATCTTTTTTTTAAACAGAGGAAAGGGAAACACATATATTGGTGAGGTGCTTTCTATGAACTACAGTAGAACAACAGAAAATCCTGCACGCTCATGAAGGAAGTGCTTTATTTATAGCCTGGCATTTCACTACCACCTCCCTCTCAATCCTAGTTTGTCATACTACAAAACAAGCCCTTTTTTGTGTGCAGTTATCGTTCCATTGTATTTTTTTTACCTCCCTTTCAGTATCATTCATCCAAACCTTTAAAAGTTTAAAGACGTATACATCAAATATTTAAAAGATTTGTTTTACCATGTAGGCTGTAGAACACTATTGAACTCATGCATGCATGCACTTGTTCAAATTCAAGGTGTTTATTGTCACATGCACATAAAATTCATCTGGTAGTCATTTTTGCGCGCAATGACATTGATGGCTTTCTTCAATGTGGAAAAGAAATCAGTTAAAAAAAAATACAAATAAGTCCAAATTAATATGTCAAGTGATCGTGTTCAGTTACTCCAAGTCAAGTCCCAGTTACATCCAAGTTCACCTTCTGCCCTTTATCTATAGTTTATAATGTAAACTCCAGTCATGCTTGACTAATACTGCATGGAACAGGCCAACGTATAGCTTCACCGCAGGATTCTCTCAATCCCTGTGCTCCAAACTGTCAGTACGTGGTAAGATCACGGGGTGAAGATTGACAGAATGCACAATGAATTTATAAAACAAAGGTTTGTATACCTCGTTGACCGGGGTCCCCCACGGATTTGTATTGCCCCATCCATTTTTCCCTTTACACAAAATAGGGCCGTGTGTGTGTGTGTGTGTGTGTGTGTGTGTGTGTGTGTGTGTGTGTGTGTGTGTGTGTGTGTGTGTGTGTGTGTGTGTGTGTGTGTGTGTGTGTGTGTGTGTGTGTGTGCGTGCGTGCGTGCGTGCGTGCGTGCGTGCGTGCGTGCGTGTGAATCCTTGTTAACGGTCTCCCATGATTCAACACGTTATTCTGTAAATTAGCCAGTTAGCGTTATCCGCTTCTTCACTTAAATTGTGCTAATTGACATGCAGTTATTTTTCTTCCTTCTCCTCAGGGAATAATTAGGATGACAGCAGACTACCGGTATAAATGTGCTGCACATCCTTTTAAAGAAGAACTACACTAACTGCCTCACTGTTCATTTTAATCACAAATATATATTTTTTTTACTTTTTTTTTTATCACTTTCAGGATAAATCATCTGGGATTAATCAGGTTTTATTTATTGTATTTGTGCTAGTTTTTTTGTGGTAGGAATTTTTCACCCAGGAATCCTTTCATTAATGAATGTTTTGCACAGTGTGGATGTTCCAAGGCATTCTAACAGTCCGTAAAGAGAGTCTGGCTCCTCCTCCAGTCAACCACTGACATATTTGTGTGACAACAAGTGAAGAAATACAACATCCTTAATCATCTCTCCCTCTCCTATCTGTCAGTGGAGAGTGGTGGAGCACAGAGAAGCTCCTGTTCCACTCCAGTGGCCTCTGACTATCACTGCTGCATCTGAGGGCCAGGGCCCATGTCACGCCCAGCCTCTCACCCACAGCTGAGACCTAGGGGTGTGGGGGTGCAGTAGGCACAGTAGAAGGCCGCTCCGTAAGACAGTGATGGATGAACGGCACTATGGGGGATCAATCAGAACCCCTTGAGCCATGGCAGATCATCTGTCTCAGGCCTGCGGTATGAGGCACGTTTACTCTCAGTGCTGCGTCGCCAACCCACTCCCTCTTCTCCATAACCCATATCGCCTGCTGCCTGTTATGGCACTTGCATGCTGAATAAAGAGAAATGAGGACGGGGAGCGAGAGAGGAAAAGAATAATGCCTAATTCACGCTCCGTCGTACGACAGTGTCAAACGATGAAAATAGCAGATTTACAAGCTCGAACGCGTTGCATCCCTGATACGTTGTGAGCTTGTAGAACAGAATCAGAGCAGGGTGAAAGAGATGGAGAACAGAGGGTGGGGGGGGGCGTCGAGGACTATTGATTGTTTCTTCAGTGGTATAATTGCAATTAAAGTTTGCAAAGACAGAGCCCAGTGGATCGGTTTCACCGCTGGATGACATCCAGCAGGATGCATGGGAGCACTGATGCGATGTTACACATCTCTGCGTCAAGCAGGAAAACCGCTAATAATACGCTGGGGAGTTATAGCAGACGACGCGTGCATTAGTGCCAATGGCGTGCAATAAGTTAGTGCCCCACGTGCGTTAGTGTCCCGCGTGCTCACACGTTAAATGCATTTGTGGAGTATTTTACAGCAAAGCATAAGTAAAATAAAAAGGGACCAGTGGCTGTCAGACAGCTCCCACTGGAGGGTACTTATCAAGTGTACAGTCAGGCTCAGATCAAGAAAGATGTTTGATATAATAATGAGCAAATTGACATGCCTAATTTATTTTATGTTTATCTTGTTGCACTGCAGCTGTGTACTTAAAATCATCCCCTAGGGCCCGGACCGCTGGCCTGGCGGTCCGGGCACTTAGGCTCAAATGTAGCCTGACAGTGCATCACAGGTTCGAGTCCCGTTCCCGACGTTCTTTACTGCATGTCTCTCCCCATCTCTCTCTCCCTGTTTCCAGCCCATCTCCACTGTGAACTATCAAATAAAGGCAGAAAAGCCCCCAAAAATATCTCAAAATTAAAAAATCACCCCCCAGATTAGGTAAGGAACTTCAGTTTCTGGTGAAGGACATGGTCTTCATTCTGTCATGATACCCTACCCGTCATATTTTTCTGCTTGGTCGGGTTGATGATTTATTTTCTGTTTTCCTTTTTTCAAATACAGGCCATCAGAGACAATACATAATACTGTAAGCTCTCTGATCAAGTGTGAAGGAAGATGAGAACAGGGAAAAGAAATAAGTAGGAGAAAGAAAAAGGTTGAAAAGTGTTTCCTTCACTGGCTTCCAGTTGCTGCCCATACAGAACAAAACATTAGTGATGGCCTATAGGGAATCAAGAGCATGGTACTCCATTATCTTCAGGACATGATCCAACCCCATGCACAAGCCTTCCCACTCACTTAGATCAACATACACAGTAGACAGGACATTCCCTAAAACACAGTGGCCAATGCTCCACACGTATTAGACTCTTCTCCCTCCTATCTCCTAAGCTAGGGAATAAACTAGTGTACCTCTTGCAGTCAGAACTACAAACTCACTCCCCATTTGACCTTTTTTTTCAGACTCAACCTCAGCCCCTAGCACTTCTCTCTGCTTTTATTCCTTATTGTCTCCTTTAGCATTTCTTTAAGACAATTATCATGTGAGGGAGGGGTGACATGTTTCCACTTCGATAAAATGAGATAAAATGAACAAGGCAGTGAAGGCTATGAAAATGCGCTTCGTAGACATCCCATAAGTTACAACTGAAATTCTAAACAGAGCCGTAAGGGGCCAGGGTTCAGTTTCTCACCAAAAACATCTCCAAGAGCATCTTAACTGTACTGACAGACCCTAAGACGCTGCCAAAGGAGCCTATTCTTTTGAGATAGAGTTTGTTGTTTTCTAATGGTCTAGAAATATACTGGCCTCTCTTCTGGCCCAATATTGATGAAAGAGGGGACAAAAGGCTATTGTTGCAAAGCCAAACAGCAACAGCTGGGTCAAATTTTACATTCTGGGAATTAAACTAACATTCAACATTCAACTTGGTTCAACAAGTTATTGTAAAAAGAAGAACAAATAAGAACAAAGCCCTTTGACGGATTCAAAGGGTTAGGGGTAGGGTTAGAGTTCATGTGAAATGTGAAATGAGGAGAACAGCTATAGATGTTGAATGAGTTCAGCCATCTTGTGGAAATCTAAAACATCTTGTACTGTTGTGTGTATTATTGTATTGCAAAACCTCATTACCTCATAGGAAGCTCTAAACAATGGACACAGATGTGACCAAAAACAAAGACCAAAGGATCGACCCGATTCAACTCACACAACTTAGATTAATGCCGGTTGTAGGTTTTTAAACATACATAATGAAAAAGGGAACATCCACATTCACAAGAAAAAGCTTGTTTTAATGCAGCAGTTTCGCCCCTTCTGGCCTTCATCAGCGTTTGGGTTCGGGTAGAGTTAGGATTAGGGCAAGGGTTAGGCCAGCACTGACAAAAATGTGACAGCTGCATTAAAATAAGCTTGAAACGCAGATGTGTAGATGTTGCCTTTTTGGTCCAAAAACAACTTGTCACACTAATGTCAACAAAGGAGTACTTTGGATTAAATTATCGAATACACACGGCAGTGATAGTTCAATTTTAATGAGGTTTAAATCTTTTAGCAGCTGCCCTGACAGCAGTTTGGGCATTTTTCTCAAATGCTGTCGTGTGGGCATAATCAACAGTTGCACTGTGATAATAACCCTGTAGGACTTAATATCGTCAATCCAATCAAAGCATCCCATTAAGTTATTTTGGAAGCTCAATTTCCTGCCATGCGTGAGACATCTTTATGAGAACCAAATCAACGGTTCATTAACAGGGGGGAAGCTGTATCAAGAATAAACATCTTTAATTATACATGTCCCCTGCATTTCCCCTCTTTGATCTACCCATTTGATTTATGCCTCTGCGGGGAGAAATCAGACCAGAGAACAAACAGGGGATGAGCATAGATGGAGGGGGAGACAGAGGAGGTCAGTCCAAACTCCATGAGAAAATGCCAGAAAACCTGTTGTTCTGGAAACACTTTTGAGGGCACCAACACATTTTCCCTGTGTGTTGTGGGGACCGACTCAATTACCAGAGAGCGTGGCTATCTCTTTAATATGGTGATAAGGTAATAATACTAACTCCAGACACTTTTAATGACTTTGGGTCTAATTAACCAAATAGACCCTAGCGTCCCTATTCAGGGCATGTGATAATACTCCAGGCAAACATTTGGTGAAAATTGCAGATCTACAAGCTTCATCAATTTGTCACAACGTGACATGCTGTGAGCTTATAGATGAGCTGTTTTCGACAGAGATTTGGTGTAGAGGGAAAAAAGGAAGGGACCACTGGGGGTACCCTGGTCAATGAATTAGATAGGGTTTAAGTAGCTGAGGGTTTCCATATAAGGCGGCCCCATCAGAGATTTCCCTATTTACCAGAGGGCCATTGTTGTAGCTGCTCCATTGCTTGGCCCGTTAAGAGCTCGTAAATGGGCTGTGAAAGTTTTAATATACTTTCTTTTTTACTGGGAGACTCGGGATTACGATAAACTAATCCATCTACAATAGCAATGTTCAATGTCAAAGAGTTCAGAAGGAAACAGAGAAGAGAAATCTTCTTAAACTCTGTTCTCACAGTATTTGAAAGCCTCTATGTAATTGTGTGGGTTGATGAGGCAATGTAGTGCTTTATCATTACTGTTGAATGTGATGTGTCTTTTACTGTCATTAAAACAGTAACACCCTGAAAGGACTGGCATCGAAGGATGTCCGGGTGCATTTAAAATGTTTAATCCTACTGTAGCACTACATGAGAAATGTCTCCATAAAAAAATGTATCATTCCTCTATGAAACCTGTCACTTTATGTCAAAACAGACATGTTAACTTTGCAATGCTGTAGCTCCATCTAGTGAATGACAGTGATTTATTTATTTCCCTCTGAAAATTCTCATTATTATTAACATGATGAGGTTAACAGTCCGGCTTTTTTAGAAAAATACACACATTATTTCACAAACAATTAGTAAAATATTCAGGTCGCCTCAAATAACAAAAAAAGCATTTGAAGCAAAGAAGAACCACACCCACATTCAGTTAAAAAACGGAAGAGACGGAAAATCTTCATATTGTTAGCATGATCACCATATAGCAAGTCACATTATGGACACAAGAAAGGGGTGTGCATGTCAGACTCTTGGGAAGCACTGTATTCACTCTTTTTTTCTAACACACTTTAACATTTTATTCATCTCTAAAGTTAGGAGACATGTTTGAAATTTGACATTCACATTTCTTCCGTAAAAGCTCCTCTCTGTGGTATTTGATCAAACTTTGAACAAAATTCATACTGCTTTAAATGGAGATGTTTGGACTTAGATATGTACAGCTTGCAAACTGTTACATCAGTTCATTGTAATAAAAAAAAAACATTGTCCAGAATTCTGTGCTCATTGGAATTAAAGTGGCTTTGAAAATCATCCATGGCCAAGAATACGGATGACATCCCTAAGGGTGAAAGACAGCATTTTGATCTTGCACTTCTTATTAGAGGTTTCCTGCAACCAGTTCTACAGATGTCATTCATTTTGTGACTGAGACAGACTCCTAAGGCAGGACATTTGTCATGAACTTGAATGTTTTGGTGGCTCAAGAAACACAGCTGTTTAGTTTGTATGGACCAAAATTGAAACAAGCTTTTGCTTTTTATCCATTTCGGTGCTTTTAATGGTGATATTATGTGCTTTAAATGCTGCCAATAAAGTATTCTATTCTATTCTGACTAGTAATTAGACACAGTTCATTATTTATTTGTTTAAACTGTTACAAAAAATGATGACTAGCTCCTCACTGCAAGCATCATTGCAATATTTAAAAAGATTCAAATAATTTGAGTCATTCCAGTTTTAAAACAACTACTAAAAGCCCCCGTTGGTGGCCCCTTTACACCCAACCGACCAAAGTGGTTTGAACCAACGAACATTGCCATGATCCTTACTCCTACTTCATACGAGCAACCAAGTATAAATCAGGCATTAGAGATAAAGTTTAATGGCAATCGACCCATTATATTTTGATGTATCTTCACTATCTTGTGTAAAAGCGTATATTTTAATCTAAGGGTGACACTAGAGGAGATGCATTGGGGTCACTTAAATCATCAAGGTTCAGCCTCCAGAAAGCATGGAGGCGCACTGCAAATTCCATGGCAATCCATCCAGTAGTTTTCAAGATATCCTGTTTGGGACTAATGGACCAGCTGATATAACTGTCTGCCACCCTTACAGAAAGAAATGGCATCACATTTGACAAATGTAAGTCAAGTTATTGCTATGCTAGAAAGATATTCCGATGCTGCTTTAAAAATCTGCCAAATAAAGGCACCCTAGCAGGCAGAATTGTAAGTTGACTTGTGAATGGGACAGCCCCAATGTCAACGAGTTCTCACACACAATCACTGGTTCATCAAGTGCATTGATGACGACACAGGCAGCCACACATGATTTTTTTTTGTTGTGTCTCACCTGAACAAGAGACTGTTTCTGTATTAGCTATTTTTTAAAGTATTCTTTATGATGTCTCACATTTACAAGAGACTACAGTATACGCACAAGGGACTGTGTTTCTATTTTTGCCATTTTTGTAACAGTATACCCATGCATGGGTATACTGACGACATTGCATATTATTTAGTATGACATACTGTATGACCTGTTTTCCTTTTTTCCTTCTTTTCTCTCAGAGAATTTCACCCACATTGTTGTAACCGTAAAACTGATGTAGGCTAATAAGAAGAAGAATAGAACTGAAATACTGATATTTATTACATTTTCAATCTGCATTAAAATCCACTATTTTCAAATCTGGACTCGAATAGACCTACTATTTGTCCCAACAACAACCATAATTGGCTATACATTTACAAAGGCAGTCATTTTCTGAAATCAAATGTTATTTGTTTTTGTTTATTTTTCAAAAATGCATTAAACGTAACTGAGTATTAGTGGCTCATGCTATCCTTTGAACATAGAGTTGCTGTGCCATTCTACACAGAGTACGATCCATGTGCCATTGGTCACATCAGGGGGTGTGAGGCCATTGACATACGATAACATGTGTGTCTGTGTGTGTGAGAGAGACCACAGGTGCATACCTGGCTGCTGGCACAGGGGAAGGCTAACCACACATTCCAGATCAACTAAAGGTCAGCTTCAGCTATAAAAGAAGGGGAGTAGTCCCATTTCTTGCAGAAACGTTTTGGAACACTGCAGACATGCTCAGATATTTGGTGTTGACCACTTTCGCAGTCATGGGTAATAAATGCACACACATGCACACCTGCACAACACGCACGCGCACACACACACACACACACACACACACACACACACACACACACCGCACCGCACCGCACCGCACCCCACCCCACCCCACCCCACCCCACCCCACCCGCACCCGCACCCGCACACGCACGCACGCACGCACGCACGCACGCACGCACGCACGCACACACACACACACACACACACACACACACACACACACGAACACACGCACTCGCTTAGAAACGCATTTAAATAATGTAACAGCATTTTTGCCACAACTGTGAAACTATGCCCAATTAGTTTACATTGTTCTCTGTTTGTCCCCCATGTGTCCTCCTCAGTGCTGGCTGACCTGGAGCCTCAGCCCAGGTATCTGGAGGACAGTGTTGAGGAGAGGGTTGTGGGAGGTGAGGTGGCCAGTCCCAACTCTTGGCCCTGGCAGGTAACATTTTGCAACATACACAGCAATGTCCTCAGTGTGAATTTAACCCAGAGAGAGTTAAATGGAACCAAATGGACCCGTACTTAATTTTTTAAACCCATTAAGACCAGGAAAGCAACTGTCATTTTAGATTTTAACCACTTCAACCATTATCTTATACTTTGGCTATTCAAAAATAGCAGATGTACAAGCTCATAGCACGGCACCGAGTACCGCGCTATGAGCTTGTAGATCTGCTCATTTTGAAACGATTTTTGAACAGCCAAAATATAATGGTTAAAGTGGTTACACAGATGCGTCCCCGCTTTTAATGAGCTAAAGGACATGCCCAAAATAGGAGCGATAGGTTGATAGGTTTAACCCAGATTTGGCACAAACATGGGGTTAAATTTGTTGTACTGTTATGCCACCAAAATGTGGAATGCCCCATCAAAAAGTGTGGCTCCCTACTTGTCTTAAACAAGTCTTCTAAGCTTGACACCAGAAATGACCCCTTCCCCTATTTTTTCTGTACTTTGATTGCTCCTAGTTATTTCTTGTATGTTACTGTATGTCTTTAAATGTCTTGATGAATTGAATATGTAGGACCACAATGGAACAAGGGCTTTTTGTGTTATTCTTTTAGCATCATTGAGTAATCGTACCGCTGTACTTTTTGGCAAACTGTTAATAAAGTATTCAATCAATCAATCAATAAATATAAAAAAAACATATTTCTTGTTTCTCTCAGGTGTCTCTTCAGTACAAGTCTGGCAGTAATTTCTACCACACCTGTGGAGGAACCCTGCTCACGACAACATGGGTGATGACTGCTGCTCACTGTGTGGACAGGTAACATATACTGTATACATTACTGTTTGTATTAAAGTACCAACCTTCTCTTCATTGGTAGTTTGAATTTGAGTTACTGTACCTCCTCATAGGTCCTATACGTTCGATTTAATACCTCTTAAACTCTATATCACCCACTTAAACGCTTTATCAACCAAACCCTAAGAAATGTCAAAAATAGCCGATTTACAATTTTCCCAGAATGTTCACACTAAAAACATGTTTTGTAAAATAAGCTATATTAGCTCAAAATATGAGTCCATTTGCAAATGTTTACCAAAATAAAGAAACAGCCTGGTGTTTACCTGTCATTTTCCGTTTGCCCCTCATATCAAAAGTGAAAAACAATCTCTAATCCACTCAGTCAAAAAAAATGTTTATAAAGCTTGCAGTGAGGGGTGAGTTCCAACGAGGACTGCTGTGCTGCAATACAGAACTGTCAGAATGTTTGGGGAGTGATCACTAATGATTACGAGGCCACTGGGTTAGATGACAACAAAATGGAGAGACTTTCATGTTATGACTTCTTACTGACAAAGCAATGAAAATCTAATTTCACTGTGACAGCATGGTGTTCAAATTATACCAGGCATCAAGGCATGATAATATCTCAGTCTGTCGTCTCGTTGTTCCGAGGTTTGGTGTGCCTCATTATAACCACTTAATATAGCACTGAAATGCCATTCTAAACATTTCATGTCAGACCTCTGTCACTGACGGGAGTATTGCATCATTTGAACCCTGTGATTACGCAAGATACTGTAGAAATGCTTTCCTTTTGAAAGGCATTTTTAAGCATTTAAATGCATGCCTTTATACAGCCCAAGTGCAGTAGCTATGCAAAGTGAACACTGCAATGATTTGTGAATGACATATGGGAGGCCTTGAAAACTAGGATGGTATGGATGAGCAGAGACAACGTTTACATGCAGAACTGAGTGCTATACTTGATGGTTATCATAGTTGATGTTAACAATATCTCTGGTTTTCTTTTGCAACAACAGGACTAGGACCTGGCGCGTGATCCTTGGTGAGCACGACCTGAACGTCAACAGTGGCAGGGAGCAGGTCATGAGTGTCAGTCGTGTCTATGTCCATCCCAAGTGGAACTCCAACAATGTGGCCAAAGGGTGAGCAGATCATCCTATCATTTATCATAGATTTCAAGACTCATTATGGTTACATTGCCCGTTAGATTTTCTTTTGTATACAATTTTCTTTTGTGGGAAAGTGTACAGTAATAATCTCAAGGTGATCTCAATGTCTTGTACTGTATATCTAAGAAAGAACATGTTCAAAGTAAATGTTAAGTTTGGGTTGAAATCTTTACGTTTAGATGGGACATCGCCCTGATGCGCCTCTCCTCTCAAGCTACCCTGAACAGCTACGTCCAGCTGGGCTCCCTGCCTCCTTCTGGCGAGATTCTGCCCCACAACAACAACTGCTACGTTACTGGATGGGGACGCACTGCCAGTGAGTTGGATGTAATGTAAAAAATACAGTAGAAATAAGAGGCTTTAGTACTGTAACTTGTTCCCGTCAATCATTCATTTGCCTGTGGCTGTGTGTTTTGAAAGCAAGCCCCCCATGACTGACAACAACCCACAGCATGAAGTACATGAAAACAGAGGCACCATGTGTAATACGTGTAGGGGTGGGGAAATGCAATCTCCAGTGACTGATGGCCAGTGTATAGACATGCTAGAGTTGTATTCTCACATATTAAAAGAAGATAGAACATCTATTTTTGTTCAAACAGGAGACCAAAATGGTTGGTTCAAAGTGGAGTAAGATGAATCATCTATTTTGGTGTGTCACTCATCTGTGTGCAAAGCAAAATTTCAGTATCAGGAGTAATAGTTGTAGAAATAGAAATGTAGTAGGTTGCTAGTAGTAGTACTACTAGTCGTACTACAGTAGTAGTAGTTGCCTAATCCATATTCCATCGTAGGATGGTGTCCCTCGGCCAAAATTGCCAATCAACATAATGCGACAGAACGCGACAAAGCGCAACACATTGTGGCGTGCTGTGAGCTTGTAGGTTGGCTATTGTTGGTGTGGGACTCCACCGTACGACTAAATATCAGGCTTTACTGTATTATTGTACATTTCTCCTTCCTACAGTACTCAAGGCATTTCGCATGTCTCTTTTCTCTCATATCCCCAGCTGGTGGCTCCCTGTCTAACCAGCTGAAGCAGGCCTACCTTCCTCTGGTTGACCACAAGACCTGCACCAGCTCTGACTGGTGGGGCAGCACTGTGAAGACCAGCATGGTCTGTGGTGGCGGCGGTGCTGAGTCTGGCTGCAATGTGAGTGTACTGTACAGTACATAAGAGAAACAAGAACTGAAACTATTATATCAAATGATTTATGCCGTAGCTGGCTTTTGGCTGCATGGCAGCATTTAGGCCCCAGAACAAATATTTGTTCACATAATTGTTTTAATTGAATTACATTTTATACTAATTCATATACTTTATACTTTATATTTTAAACTTTAATTTCAGAATGGAAGTCAATGAGACTTAAATCGGGCTGAAAGGCCTAATTTTGAGTCATACGCCATATCTACGTCATACTGTATCAGCATTAGCTCGAGACCCAAAAGAGACATTTCATGTCTCTCCGGGACCCAAGCTAGTTAAAATAGCAGATCTACATTGTGATGTGGCATGTTGTGAGCTTGTAGATCTGCTATTTTCAATACCACTTGTTGACAAGTGGTATTGCCTGAAGCTCAAAGTGAAATATATCCCACACTCAGGGCACATCGGGCGTTCTTAGCTCAGCAGTATAAATGTCAGCCAGTGTTTTGAATCCCGGTCGGAACATAAATCTTACGGATTGCAGCTTCAAATTAAGATGTTTCATTTGAGTCAATATTTGCACTCAGAGCAGTGAGAGTTTTACTTTGTGTCTTCAAATTGAACCAAAAATTTAGAGAATAATAGAAGGTTTCAAATCGTGCATGCTTTATAACCACATAACTGCCTCTGTTGCAGTCACTTTATCAATAATTGGGCCCTTGTGTCAACATACTTTCTCTTTCTGTCTGCATAGGGTGACTCTGGTGGCCCTCTGAACTGCCAGGTGGATGGTAGATACTACGTCCATGGTATTGCCAGCTTTGTGTCCGGCTATGGCTGCAATGCTCCCAAGAAGCCCACTGTCTTCACGCGTGTCTCTGCCTACATTGAATGGATGGACTCGGTCAGTATAAGATCCATAACTAAGAAAGTGATCTCATAGGGAACATTTTATGAACTCTCGGCTTCAGTATAGAAGCGATATCATGTATAGTATTCAAACATACATGATGGTTTGCTGACTCCGTTTTTCAGTGCCACGCTTAAATCTCAAAAAATACTTCATGGTGTCACCATGTTCTTGCAAAATGCATACATTTAAGGTATTCTGGAATAACTTAAGGTATATCATATTATTAAATAATGGTCTTTCTCTTTGTTTCCAGATCATGTGAACTAAGGAGGAGGAGCAGAATTAACTCTTCATTCAACTATATGTCCATCTATTGTATAGTCTGATCCTTCTGTGCAACAATAAACTTGATTAAAGCCAATCAATAAAATCCTCTTATTACTCTCCGCAGGAGAGTATTGTTTTCACTTTCTAAATATGACACACCGATTGGTCAAGCCTCACGTGACACGTGACAATACGGTGAAATACTGTATAAATACATGGCGTCACTTTGACAGTGTCTGTGCCACTGTCAAAGTGAGGTAAGACAGGAACCATCACGAAATGGCTGCATGGCTGATACATAATTGGCAGATAGGACAGATAGGACGCTTATATAGACAGGAGGGATATGACACTTACACAGACGGATAGGACACTTACAGTACACAGACAGGACGGATAGGACGCTTACACAGACAGGACGGATAGGACACTTACAGTATACAGACAGGACGGATAGGACACTTACAGTATACAGACAGGACGGATAGGACACTTATACAGACAGGAGGGATAGGACACTTATACAGACAAGACGGATAGGACACTTATACAGACGGATAGGACACTTATACAGACAGGACGGATCGGACACTTATACAGACAGGATGGATAGGACAGTTAGAACATAAGAATTAGAACATTCCCAACATCCCCAACACAAGTCTGGTAAGAGTGAGGTAAGACAGGAACAATCACGAAATGGTTGAGAAATGGCGGATACTGTAACAATTGGATAGGACACTTACACAGACAGGACGGATAGGACACTTACATAGACAGGACGGATAGGACACTTACATAGACAGGACGGATAGGACACTTATACAGACAGGACGGATAGGACACTTATACAGATAGAACATTCCTAACATTCCCAACAGCGGAGAGTTGTGCTCCGAGGAGCACTTTTTTTTTTATTTTTTTATTTTTTTTATTACTTATTATTATTTTTTAATTCTGAATAGTCTGTTTTATGCAGCATTCTAGCCATTTAATGATTCATGTGACATCAGAGGATGTAATCCTCTTAACATTCAGTCAGTCAGAATGATAGAGATAAAAAGTATTTTATTTTCAGAAGGCAAACAGTTTGAATTAAATCTTTTTCCATCAGAGCGTGTGGAAGGTCACTCAAACCTAGACTCTAAGTTAAAGCTTTTTAAATGATTAACTGAAATCATTCAAATGGAGGTCTCTGTGTGTATATATATAGCAGCCTTTCTCATATGAATAAGTATGTATAAGACACATCTGCAAAGACTCAATATACTGTGCTGTCATCATCAAATCAGAACACAAGGCCATGAAATGTGGTGTTCAAAGGTAAAGGTCAAGAGGGTTGATTAAACCCTATATATTTCATTGACCAAGGTCCCCTAGGACTCTATACTCTATCCTTTTCCCCTTTACACCAAATTACTTCTCAGAAAATAGCTGATCTACAAGCTCACACGCTTGTAGATCTATTTTTGCCAAATGTTCTGATATTTTGGCAAATGTTTGCCTATTACGACACGCCTAGAATAGGGATGCTAGAGTTCATGTGGTTAACACATTGTCATAAGTTTGGCATTTTGCAGACCTCCACATAATAGGCACACCTCCAGGTTGTCAGTGTTAGCCTTGGTTGGTCCCCATTCAGTGACTACACAATACAAACGGTCCCCTTCACAGACCAAAGATTCTATCCCGGGTGCTTTCTCTCCAGACCTCACTGGTTCTTTATGCTTATACTCGACAAACAGAAGTAGCGGAAGGAAGTGTGCGTGTCAAGCATGTGTATCTTGTTGTCTTGCTTCTGACTGTCCCTCGACTATCACTAGCATTTACAGTAGTTAACATCACAGGATTCATTAAACACCTTAGCCCCAATGTGTTGTTTGTTTGTTTTCTAAAACAGGTAAACTGTAGTTGTACGCATTTGAGTGAAGTGAGAGTACAGAAAAAGATACAGCTTCAGGCAAACAACCCCTTTCTGAATGAGAACTGGCTGTGTTACAAAGGGTTACATAAAGAGTGGTGAGAATGTATGGGACAAACCACAGGTGTATACCTGGCTGCTGACACAGGCCATGTATGAGCACATTATCCAAATCAAAAGAAGGCCAACTTATAAAAAATTAAGCTTTTTTCTCTCATTTCAGTGCATTTTGACACACTGAAAACATGCTCAGGTTTGTGGTAAGTAACGTCTTGAACACTCTCATAGTAGCTGTAGCTAAGTCTCTCTCTCTCTCTCTCTCTCTCTCTCTCTCTCTCTCTCTCTCTCTCTCTCTCGCTATTTTACTCAGTCAGCCACTGTGTCTTTTTTGCTTTCAACTGTATATCACCATCTCTCCCACTCTCTCTTTCTCTCTCATTTACAGTAAAAGAAAAGATAAATCCTCAAACTTTGTCCTGGAGCTGAGCTGAAGAAACAGTCAGTCCAGTCCCCTTATCTGGAGGACAGTGTGGAGGGAAGGGTTGTGGGAGGTCAGTTTGCCGGATTGCATTCCTGGCCCTGGCAGGTAACACTTGTATTTCCACCCACATCCCCCCAAAAACGGATTACCCATCTAACACAGTATATCAGGGAGTTAATCAAATATCTACCATAGCGACCAATGCATGGGTAAACTGACAACATTGCATATCATTTATGTCCTGTTTTCCTTTTTTCCTTCTTTTCTCTCATAGAATTTCACCCACATTGTTGTAACCGTAAAACTGTGATGTAGGCTAACAGTAAGAACAGTAACAGTAAGAATAGAACTGAAATACTGATATTTTATAACATTTTCAATCTGCATTAAAATACTCTATTCTTAGAATCAAATCTTTAATGGA